>NC_092411.1:124774697-125077197 GCF_040894005.1 Engystomops pustulosus | reverse complement strand
TTCTCCCTTTTTATTTTATAACTGTTTTGCCGTGTTGTGTGTCATTTTATTTTGTAATTCTTTTGTTTTTAATATCTTTTTATGCACTGATCAACTTTTTGTAATTAAAGCTTTTCACTTTAATTTTGGTCCCTGTATGCTCTGCGAACTCATAGCCTTGTAAAGTGTGGTTAGCTGTGTGACTACTAGAGTGCTGAGTGTGCATGTGTAGTGGTGTGACAAGGTGACTGCCTGAGAAGCAAGAGTTGTTGTAGAGTGGGATACTTATTGGTCCCAGTATAAATGCAATAAGTGGTGGCAGCGGGTCTGGTTCTGGTGCTGGAGCTGTATGAGGTGTGATTTATGCTCAATTTGTGTCCTGAGTGAAAGGTGAGCGCAAGTTTGAGTAGGCTAAATTAACCCGTACAGTTGCACCCCACGTCACGTGACGAGGCGGCGGCGTCCTCGCCGTGACAAATTTAGTTTATACATAATAGAGTGGAATTGCATAATTTTCATCTTTAGACAAATTACACATATACTGATCTAGTATTGGCAGAACAAGAAGCATTTTCATGTCCTTTAAAGAGTCCAAACTAACATGAGTGAAGCTTTATAATATACTTAACAACCACACAACAAAAAAACATGGTAAGGTGGAAGGATAAAGTATCAGTAACCACAAGACATACAAACCTACATAAGTAAGATCCCAGACTTGGCTCTGTTCAATTCCCTGAAGAAGAAAGCTGGCACTTTCGAAAAATGCGTAGGAAACTCTGGAAAAGTTTTGGACCCTAGCGGTCTCCATATTAAAGTGAAGTCACTCGAATTAGCCGAGTGGTGGCAAAACATGGAGTTTCGTGCTGCAGGCATCCTCCCGCAACACCCTACATTTATCCGGATTAACACAATTTCTTGATCTAAGAACAGCGGGGGAACCGATAATCCAACAATGGAAGAACAACCAGGACTGTTTGTCTCTTCTCACAGGTATCTGAACATTCAGTTTTTTTACACACTGATATTGCAACCTTAAGTACTGTATACCTTTACACTATTGGGTCTCAGGTGTTCTAGGTATTGTTGACATCTAGATGTGTACATATCCTTAAATGTATACATAAATATAGGTTGTATCTTTTACTTTATATTTAACATCCAATTTGTATCCCACAAGTTTTAATAGGGACCCATACTCTTCTACTTCCGTTGTATGATATAGTGTCTTTTTTTTGGCAAAATACATTCCTCCACCAGTCAGTGCAGGTGTCCATATATATATTTTTATCGATTTCTGTATAGCGATTTCTGTATTTCTTACTATTCTGCCATTGGGGAAGGGATACCCAGTTTCATCTGCAGCAGACATGTACTTAATATTAAGTACAAATTTCCTCCATTCACTACAAATTCCCTATATATCATTTTTGTCATTAAATAAACCTTTACATTTTCAATTATGTATATTATTCAGCTAGCTACAAGCTGTGCCGGTGTGTCTAAGATGCACAAGTTATGGTCTCATAGGTCAGCAGCATGTGCTTGTGATGATGTCACAGAAGGCAGGTTCCATCCCTCCATCCTGCTGATTGTAGTTCTTTTTAGAGCTGTTAACCATGATTGCTATAAGCCAAAAAGATACTAAATGTAGACTGAGAGGCAAAATACTTTGAGGAATGATTCTGGAGCAGAATTATGTTGTTGGGGTTTTTTTCAGAACAACAGTTACCCTTTTAGTGTAAAAATATTTTAAAGCATGTGTATACTGCAAAGAAGCTCCCTCCTCTGTATATAAATATCTTCATCCTGTATAACATATAGTAAAATAACCAAAACAACTGCTGTAAACAATACTAAAAAAAATTAAGTATGGCTGCATTCACACCAATTTTTATTGATAAATTCAGCATATACTCTTAACATGTCCATAGCCATATACTGGGAAAAAAGAGGCATCCTTTTTGCCTCTATCCACTTTCCACCACATCCTGCAGGAAACTCAGGATGGAAAGATACAAGAAGCTGCTCTGCTGAGTGTATATGTCACTCAGCAGAGGCCATAAAAGTCTATAGGGGAAGGATACAACTTTATTGCATACATCCCTGACCTCTGCTGATCATACACTCTGGTTCCCAGTGATGTAATTGTCCATCAAATAAGGACAGTTACATAACTGGTTAAACAACCTGAACATTGACAACAGCCAATCACAGCTTGCTGCCGATGTTCACTGCTTCTCTCCCTTTCAGAGAAGAGAGGGTGAAAGAGGAGAACATATCACCCTGTATGAGTGGGATCTGTTGGATACTTCAGGAATCTGTGCAAATTATCCTTACAATGGTCATTAACTGGATGTGAACATAACTGTTGAGGAAACATAAATGTTGATACATTTTTATATTCCCTTTCATCAATACTTTCATTTTCTACATTATAGTTTCATAGTTTCATAGTTTATACGGTTGAAAAAAGACACTTGTCCATCAAGTTCAACCAAGGAAGGGTAGGGATTGGATGAGGAAGGGATTTAGGGGAAACAATCCTATATAGCATAACAATCAATGTTATTTAGGTGTAAAAAGGCATCTAGACCCTTCTTGAAGCTCTCCGCTGTCCCTGCTGTGACCAGCGCCTGAGGCAGGCTATTCCACAGATTGACAGTTCTCATAGTAAAAAAGCCCTGTCGCCTCCGGTGATTAAACCTTGGTTTCTCCAAACGGAGACAGTGCCCCCTCGTCTTTTGATTTGATTTAATCTGGAACAACTTACCAACATATTTTTTGTATGGACCATTCATATATTTATATAAATTAATCATGTCCCCTCGTAGTCGTCTCTTTTCCAGACTAAATAAATCTAGTTGTTTTAATCTTTCCTCATAACTAAGACCCTCCATACCCCTTATCAGTTTTGTGGCTCTACGTTGAACCCTCTCCAGCTCTAGGGCATCCTTTTTATGGACCGGTGCCCAGAACTGGACAGCATATTCCAGGTGTGGCCGAACCAGTGCCTTGTATAGTGGTAATATTACATCCCTATCACGAGAGTCCATACCACTTTTAATACATGACATGATCTTACTAGCTTTAGAGGCAGCTGATTGACATTGCATGCTGTTATTCAATTTATGATCTACTAGTACCCCCAGGTCCTTCTCAACAAGGGACTCTCCCAGATTTACTCCCCCAAGGACATATTTTGCCTTTGGATTATTGGCCCCCAGGTGCATAACCTTACATTTATCCACATTAAACCTCATTTGCCAAGTGGATGACCAAACATTCAGTTTGTCCAAGTCACCCTGCAGCCTATGAACATCCTCCATAGACTGTATTACACTACACAGTTTGGTGTCATCTGCAAAAATAGACACAGAGCTATTAATTCCTACCTCTATATCATTAATAAATATATTAAATAGTAGTGGGCCAAGCACAGAACCCTGAGGTACACCACTCATAACTGGTGACCATTCCGAGTAGGAATCATTGACCACAACTCTCTGGATACGATCCTTCAGCCAGTTTTCAATCCAATTGCAAATGATTTCTGCCAAACCAATAGCCCTAATTTTACCCATCAGGCGTCTATGAGGGACAGTGTCAAATGCCTTTGCAAAGTCCAAGAACACAATATCCACAGCTGCTCCTCCATCCAGGCACCTGCTCACCTCTTCATAGAAGCAGATAAGGTTAGTTTGACAACTTCTATTCTTAGTAAACCCATGCTGGCTATCACTTATTATTCTATTTGATGTCACATACTCCAGTATGTAGTCTTTTACTAACCCTTCCAACACTTTCCCACAATGGAAGTTAAACTTACAGGCCTGTAATTGCCTGGCGAAGTTCTAGAGCCCTTTTTATATATTGGCACCACATTTGCCGTGCGCCAGTCACTTGGCACCACACCAGACATTACGGAATCCCTGAAGATTTTAGACAATGGTACAGCAATAACAGAACTGAGTTCTTTAAGAATTCTGGTGTGTAACCCATCTGGTCCAGGAGCTTTGTACACATTGATTTTATTGAGCTTAGATTGGATCATGTCTACATTTAGCCAGTCTACTATATTACAGGGTGCATGACCAGCACTGGCACCACCCAAGTCAGAAGTTCTCTCTTCTATTGTATAAACGGAGCTAAAAAACCTATTAAGTATCTCCGCCTTCTCTTGGTCTCCAGTCACCGATGCCCCATTTTCAGAATAAAGGGGTCCAACCTGTTGTGACCCATTTTTTTTGCATTGATATACCTAAAAAATTTCTCGGGATTTGTTTTGCTATCTTTAGCCACCTGTCTTTCATTTTGTATTTTGGCTGATTTGATTTCCTTTTTACAGATTTTGGTAAGTTTTTTGTAAGTATTGAAAGCCTCAGGTGACCCGTCAGATTTATATTTTTTAAATGCCCTCTTTTTCTCATTAATTGCCCTTTTAACTGTAGCTGTAAGCCATGAGGGGTGTAATCTAGCCCGTCTATACTTGTTACCTATTGGAATAAATTTAGAAGTATAAAAACCCAGGATAGATTTGAATTTCTCCCATTTAACATTAGTATCACCATGTGAGAGAATCTGATCCCAGTCTATATCCTGTATTGCAGCCCTGAATTTTTGGAAATTAGCCCTCTTAAAATTCAGAGTTTTCGATTTTCCCACCTGTTTCTGCTTTTTAAAGTTTATATTCTATCAGAATAGGTTTGACAAAGGCTATGAACTCAACAACCTTCCTCTCCACAGTATTGGTGTTTCCCCTCCTAGTGAAGCACAAGAGAATCCTCACAGATCTGAAAGCATATTCCAAGTTATAGTAAACCAAAAAGTCTATGTATGATAAAGTATTCCTCAATATTAGCCCATAGTCGCTACTTAATGAATGTCCCAAGCAGAAAGGTGTGTAATAATTTACACTAAGAAGCTATATGTAAAAATACTGCTAAAGTTTTTTTCCTTCAAGCCAGGTTAATTTCACAAACCCTTTTCTGAGAGCACACAGTATAAATAGACGTCTTTAAGTGGAATATACCGTGAACATGTATAAAATGTCATGGTTAATTCATATGTCTAGTTAGAACAACTACTACTTTTGTATATTCTAGGTAATTCATTTGCCTTTTAAAATTAAGGCTCTAGTGTTCAAATTAAGTGCCTACCCTTCAACTCAGTGGGTGCTTGATAGAGCCAAACAGCTGCTCCTACTTGAAACGTGTTGCTATTGTAGATTTCTCATTATGTCTCATTACGCTTCACCAAAACTTGAGGCTTGACTGCACTAAACCAGTCATATTATTTTTTCCCAAATAATGACTCCCATTGGAGAGGGGGGCACAAAGAATCACAATGTTCCTCTTTTTCAGGCTTGTTAAGAGCAGGCTAATCATTTCTGATGACATGTATGTTTGCTTTGCTCTACTGCTTGATATCCTTTTTATTCTCATGTCACTTCTCGGAACAATAGACTAAATGATTCTGTTTTAATATGTATTCCCCTGCTGCTAACACAATTAGATAATTAAGAATAGCTAAGCTGCAAATGTTGCTGAAGTGAAATGTCAGGGTGGAGTTTGAAAGGAGCTTCCCGTAATGTTTTTATGGCATGCTTTTGGTTTATTTTTTCTTCTTCCATTAATATGCTATTTTACAGATTTATGAGCTGCTGCGCAAACTTCAAGGGAATGTGTCATGGAAAGTTGCCTATTGCTTATATCAAATTTTTATGTGTAATATTTTTTTCAGAATGTTATTTTTTTGTTTTTCAAAAAGTCCAAAAACCATGCAGATCCAACTGTGGCCACTAAGCCTTAAATAGTAGGTTTCTTCATGCTGCTTGGAGTTAAACCATGTACTAGCCATGGGATGACCCTAGTGACATCTATGGTAGAATTTTCTATGCTTTTTGACCTTTGCAGAATTCATTGTGAAAAGAGGTGAGAAATGTAAACTGTGACCTGCTATAAATTTGTGGATTTTGCTAATTTTGAGGTGACTGCTAATTGTCCTATACAGAAGGGATATAAGTATAGTATTTGGCTTAGTGATTTACGAGTACTACAAAATATAAGCAATATGTAACATCTTTAAAAAATATTAAACCCATATATTTAGCATAAAAAAATAATTTATAAAAATGACACAGATAAACATTACAGAGCAATTAAAATTTAGGAAAACATCCAGGGGGCGCCTGGAAACAACCAATGTGACATAGAAGAAGTAATGGGTCCAGCCAGCAATGGTGGAATTGAGCACTGTAGCAGTGAAAATCTTTTTAACCTCTTCTGGACAACTTATACACTATATACTACTGTCTGACCCAACTAAGAATGATGAAGTATACAGTGCCGTCTGAGGGTGCTAGATCCCTATGACATGCTATCACAGCAAACTCAATAAAGTTTGGCGCAGTGTCAGTATATTTAAATTTGTCAGAGAGTTAAATACCCCTTAGATGCTGTGGTCCATGTGCCATAAAACAAATCCCACTACATACCTCTTATTTTCCAGGTGATAAAGTGCCCCTCCCCTTAGTTTCAGTGACCAGCTTCTTGTACTACTTTTTGAGACAAAAAAGTCTCAACTGAGACAGAAAGTCTCAAAAAATAGCATAAAAAAGCAGACAACGTGGAGATAAATTACCCTCATTATATCATTGATTATGGCAGTCAGTAAACAGAGACTGCAAGGACTGCAGCAACTGCATGATTGGGGCGAAAATGGAAGTAGTAATGTTTTTGATTTGGGACCTTACATTTATTATTGTTATTTATTTCTTTATTCATTTTCAAAAAGATGCCTTTAGGCTTTCCTGAAGCTTTTTTTCATATATAAAAAGTGACAACTTGTCAGTTTACTAACAATGGACATACAAGGAATGACTCCTTTTTATTGTTGTATCCCCTGCATATACGGGACTTTACCTAGCTACTTGGATGCAACTTTGTGTCTACACCCAACACTTAAAAACGCATTGTACTAACAATATAGTGCTGTAAATGTATGAAATTCTGTGCTAATGGGTTAAGGAGTCTAAGAAAAATGAATAAAAGAGTAAATTACATTTTATGTTTTGGGAAAATAGATTCTTCTACAATCCCTTACATTTACACTTGGCAAACCCTTACAATGTACCACATCCTAAATATTATGACTTTGAATGTTATAAAGCCTTATGGAAAATATCATAGCTCAGCATATAGAAATACAACTAGAGTACAAGAAATGACACAATCTACAGAAAATGTAACACCGTCACTTGTATTGGATCCTTGCAATGATTCTTTGCAGAGTTACAGTTTTAGCTAAGGAATTTAATAGCAGAATCCACAAACGGTATCTAGGTTTTTGTGTTGTGTTGCGGACATTCATACAATGTACAAAGATTTTTGGAAAGAGCCCTGCATTCTCATGGCCATCTATCACATCTTTTGACATCCCATATTGTCCTATACAGGTGCAGACACAAGTGTATTAACAGTAGGCATGTTTATGTCCTAACCAAATATCAGGCAAAGGCAATGAATCAAACAATTGCTGGGCTATTCCTGAAGAGATTAAAGCCTTAGGAGGAGTCTGGAGAGACAATAACATTTATAGAGTCCATTCACTGCCATCCTTTTTACAAACAGTTTGCCCAGTATTTCCCCATTGAATGAGAGATATAACCAACAAAAGCACATGCTCCATTAATTTTCTCACATTTAGTGTCACTTAGCAATTTATTTTTGAGTGATCATAATAAGAAAGTATCTCTGACTGGACTTTCTAAATACAAAGTCTGATGTGTGAGTAGATGTTCAGCTTTATTTTCTCATTATAATATTGCAACTGCTTTGTGCAATTTTTGTCAAGTCGATTAAAAATAACTCTTATTACAGACGGTCCCCTGCTTAAGAACACTCGACTTGCATACGACCCCTAGTTACAAACGGACCACTGGATATTGGTAATTTATTGTGCTTTAGTCCTAGGCTACAATAATCAGCTGTAACAGTTATCACAGGCGTCTATATTGAAGCTTTATTGTTAATCCTGGTTCTTATGGCAACCCAACATTTTTAAAATCCAATTGTCACAGAGACCAAAATAGTTCTGGCTGGGATTACAATGATAAAATATACAGTTCCGACTTACATACAAATTCAACTTAAGAACAAACCTACAGACCCTATCTTGTATGTAACCCTGGGACTGCCTTATTATGTTTTATTTTTCCTTTTTATTCCATGATCGCTAAATGACGTATTTATATAATATAAAACAAATTACTTTTTCACATGAAAAGGTATTGTGTGAAATGCAGAATACTTGTATTCTTTTGCTGGCTCTACGTAGTTTAGTTCAGTCATGCTTTGTGACCAGTTGCAATCAATTAAACCCTCTAAAGTTAAGTGATGTACTATTATGTCACGTTGTCTTTAAGACTGTATGGAGAGAGCTCACAAGCTAAGACTTCTCCACAAGGTGCTGACGAAGACATACTTGAAAAACGACCGAGTAAAAAGTCGCAAAAATTAGACAATTTGACTAGCAGAAATAATAATACATGTCCCTCAATGAGTCATGTCCAGGCCATTACTTTCTAGGCAATGAGGCTGCTGAGAAACCTTTATGCTGTTAAAGAAAATCTACCATCAAAATCGATTATGATAAACTAGTGACACTTACTCATAGACGGTGGTGATGTTCTTATATTTGTTATCCATAGTCTCCATCCTTCTAAAATCAACTTTTAGAATTATGTTAATGAGCCTAAGGGGCTACCCTAGACCCTCTATGATCTGGCTTTACAGGCTGTTACTGTCACATGCTCCCCTGCGTCCTCAGTGCACTGAACACTTTCTGCAAAGATGATAAATATCCCCAAGGTGTTTAATTAAATGTTCTGAACAATTGGAAAAATACTGTAAAATGTGTTTTCTCCCACTGCGCTGCCATAAACATTAGTGGACCACAGAAGGGTTATTCTGTAAACAGGTTTCACCAAGGAAATAATTCTCTAAAATAAACAGACTGTTAAATTACCAAGAATCCCTTACACCCTTCCTGTGAACAGGGAATATTAATGTTTATGATGCCATAAAGCTTTTATAACACATCGTCCACATTTTCCTGTGGGTGTGTTCAGATTTATGGCCAATCTACGTCTTTTCATCTTCACAGAAGTGGGCAATATAAGCTTGTCTCTGGAGAGATGCTTAGTGGCTACACTTTCTCTAATTATTACCCAAGTTGTGTTAGATACTTTCAGGCAGGAACCTGGCAGTTCAAAGATTGACTCAATATGATGTCAATGTAGGATTATTTTGTGACAGTCAACAAAAAAGATTAAAAACATTTGAAGTAATGGAGCAAACATTTATCTTGGAGTGAAGATAATTATATTGTTTATTGTTCTGTTTTCTTTAGTTTTGAGACAAATAGTCTACAACTATAGCAATAATTATAAAGTTGGTTGTGGACAACAATTTTTGGAACTTTTCAATAAAACTGATTCAAGGAAAATCCATTCTTATGGTTCAGGGTTGCCAATGTTCATAGAGCATTAGAGACTATATCACAACTTTTCACTAAGGATTTTGCACAACTGATATACACTTTTAGCTATTACCAAAACCTATTCCAAGGCACAGTATCGCTTCAACATGCACTACTACTAGCTGTAAATATTGGTCTCATGTTTCCTGTTCACAAAAAGAATAATTCATTATATTGGTTTTATTAGGCATACATCAATATCATATACCCTATTAATTATAATCAAAAAATAAATTTTGTTAATCGATCTTCATGATGACAATCTTCCAGTTATTGACGTCATTTCATTATCTTTTGAAAATCTGTCCAGTCCTCTGACATATTTATAGTATGTTGCCCAAAGCTGGATTGCACAGGGATGATAGGGTTTATCCTCAAACTCAAAAAAGATAACATAATAAATAGTTATTTCACTGAAATCCGCTGTGGCAGTGCACCTGTAAATACTCAGCTCTCCCATATTTTCTATAATTGATGTATCTGACCTGATTTGGAGCTCCAGAATGTTGCAGCAAGAGCCAAGGAATGAGTGTACATTATTAATTAAAGGGGTATTCCGGGAATATGAATGTTGGATACAGAAGCCCATGATGATATAAATAAATGAATGAATGTAACAAAACTCAATGCCATTTGTCACAAAATGGAGTTTAAATAGCTTGATTTTATGATTCACAAAATGTTATGACCTCTCTAAAGTAGGCGGGGTTATCACTAAGATGGCTGCCACTGGAAACTTCAAGTCCCATCATCCTTCAGTTCTCAGTAACGGCTCCTTCCTCTTATGCTCTGCTCCCAGTGATGATGTAATAGACTTTCTTGCTCTGTTACCATAATAATGATGTGTAACTGCCATCACTGCACATTACCTCACTGAGATGACGTCTCACCACAACACTGGCCATACTGGATGCACTGCAAGCAACCGACTACAGCCAAACATAGTGGTGATCACATGACCTGCCCAGGGAGGGGCTAGGAAATGTGTGTGGACATGTGGCCAGTGGCCATCTTCTGCTCTGTGCGGATGAAATCAACAGACTGATTAAAGGGAAGTAGCATTTCATTTCTTCATTACAGTGTATGTCAACAACATTTTTCTGCTAAGGGGAGCAAAAGCTTATATTTTACTAATACAAAAGAACACAAACCAGCTCCAGGATCAGGTATCCATAAAATCTTCAATGTTTATTTAGAATTTCAGATAAAAGCTTTACATCCGAACAGGAGTCCAAATACAAGTCAGGAAATATCGCCTACGCGTTTCGAATAGATACACTATTCTTAATCATGGGTAAGTTTACTTACAACAGTCATGGTCTTTATGTGGTAGCGGAGCCCGTCCCACAACCAGAAGCGATCTTACAATCAGAGTCAGCTGTGGAGGGGGCTCGGCACCGTAAACATTGTAAACGTTTTTAGACATAACTTTTTACATTCAGCAATTATTAAAACATATACAAGTCATAATACTAAAAACATAGAAGACCTAATGCATAGACAAAGAGGTAAGTATATATGTACTATATGTATCAATACTGGCATATCACGTCAACTCTTTTGTTTAACCATTTCGGGACTCTGGTATCTAAGGAGAATATCCAAAACGTCTCCCGATTGTATAATTTACGTTTATTCACCACGGCGAATCGTTCTCAACACTTTTTCTATGGCCATGCACTGAAACGTACTACAATTGCCACCGTGTTTTACTTGAAAATGACGGGATGCCATTGAAATATTAACCGCATACTTATTCCTAGCGTCTGAAAGGTGCCGACGAATGCGTACATTAAGAGGTCTACTGGTACAACCCACATACTGGACTTGGCAAGCACTACATGTGATAAGATATACAACAAAAGTAGTATTGCAATTGATAAAATTGCCAATCTTAAACTGTTTACCTGTACTACCGGTAGTTGAAATTTTTAGATGGAGACGAAAAATTACAACAAATACATTTGGTATTGCCACATCTAAAAAATCCAGTTGTAGAAAGCCATGTATCCTTTCTGTTGTCCAAAGCACTGAACAAACTTGGAGATAGAATACTCCCAAGTGTGGGCGCTTTTCTGGATACAAACCTCACATTGTTGTGCAAATGACCCGGAATGACATAATCGCAGTATGATCAAAATGTATAACCCTCATTTTTATCCTGTACAGTCACGTCCTGATATCCTTGATGTTTTCCAGGATAGGGTTGAACAGGATTTAGTGAAATTGATTAAGTCTATCTCTGATGAAAATAGTACCTCTTTTGGGAATAGGACTGCCCCCTCAAGAAAGCCTTATATCAATTAAAAAATAACAAGGACCTGGTTATTCGCCAGGCTGATAAGGGGGGAGCAGTGGTACTCCTAAATGCAGGTCTTTGAACAGTTGAACAATGATCCTACGGATGTTTTCTTAAAATGTTTAAAAAATTTGGTGGCACAGGGTGTTACAATGGGGGCTATAAACAATAAAATTGCTGAATATCTCATAGTAAATAACCCAGTTGTCCCTATTTTCCACTCCCTTCCTAAATTACACAAAGAGATCTTCCCACCGCCCCTTAGACCTATAGTAGCCAGTATAGAGTCTCTCTCAGAAAGACTCAGCGAATGGGTGGATCACCACCTACAACCCATGGTAAAAGTACTTCCCGGTTACCTCCGTGATTCTAAACATGTGGTATCATTGCTTGATGGTTTCACGTGGAAAAATTATTTTTGTTGGCTTACATGTGACGTTATTGCTTTGTATCCATCTCTTACCCATGATATTGCCATTGATTCCCTGAGGTATTTTTTAATAAGATACAGTAACTATGATCCTAGTGTCAAAAAATGTATCATTTTGGCTATGGAATTTCTTCTGTCTAAGAATTATTTTTCTTTTGATAGTAGATTTTTTGTTCAGAAGTGCGGGGCAGCTATGGGGGGAAATGTTCACCCTCCCTAGCCAATATCTATATGGCTTTCCGGGAAGAAAAGTTTTTGTTTTCTGATGACAATCCCTTCCTCTCCTGATATTGGAGAGGACGGAAATACAGGCTTTGGATTTTGTTAAATACATGAACAATAACCATATGAACTTAAAATTTACTCAGGTTTTAATTTACATACCATCAATTTTTTGGATATCACTTCAAACAGTGACCAATCAGTTTTCATTACTCCATTTATAAAACCAACAGCGGTCAACTTCATTTTAGAAGCTACGTCCTGCCATGCTTTCCATACCATTAAAAACATGCCAGTAGGAGAATTTATCAGACTAAAAAGAAATTGTACTAATCCTGAAACATATAGGAAAGGGAATCGGAGAATATGTCAAAACTTAAGAAAGAGAAAATATCCATCTTGGATGTTATCAAGAGCCACAAATATTGTGAGTAATATCCCCAGGAAAGATCTTGTCTGTGAAACTGGTCAGAAAAGAGTTCGTAGTGAATCACACAACAAACCTATAACCTTTTCTTCAGCATTTAGTACACAATACCATGAGATTGTTAAAAAACATTTACCGTTATTGTAAATGTGGCTCATTTTAGTAAGATGAGCCACAAGATGGACGGATTTCATTAATACCTTAGTACAGAGGATAGGACTGAGCATCATAGTGATATATGATGCAAGGAAACCCTATTATCATACAGGACATGAGTGTTGAAGTATTATCATGATTGTGCTGCTATTTTGTGAGGAAGCAGCGAATTCCTTGCATCATATTTCGCTATGATGCTCGTAGTCCCATCTCCACCTTAGGCTACGTCCACATAGCTGTATTTTTTGTGGTGTATGATCTAGTACATCAGACTTACAGTCCAGGGCCCATGGTACCCTTAAGAAGCCCCTGCATCGGACCCTTTAGGATATTTATATATCTCTTTACCTACAATGTATTGTGCTTTCAACAGGTTTTTGGGGGCCTGTGGCCATGGTGAGGACAGACTAGAAACAACACCATCTGCTTGAGGGTTATTAGGCAGCCCATGAGAAAAATGAGGATCAAATCCATAACTGCAGAAAACTGGGTACATGGCACTATTTGAAAAAAATGCAATGGATGTGCATGAACTAAATGTCTCCCCCATTCTTACTAACAGTAACAGTAACACAAAACTCCTGATAAGCTGTTCAACAACCAAATTGTCTCACAACTACAGAACAGCAAACAGACTGTTGTATCCCCACTACAGAAACGTACAGAAACAAAGTGATCAAAAACAACAAGTTCAGATACCCCATGTGGTTTAACCCTTTAATCACAAGTCTTGAAAAGGCTTTAATGACCAGGCATTTTATTAAATCTTTGTACGTAGTGATTTCTTAGCCATAACCTCAGATGTCTAAGAAGACCCAGCACTGGCCACTCAGACCTGCCAATCATGTGGTATTGCACCAAAATCATTATGACAAAGCAGATATCCCCTATAGCGCCCCATTTGTTTATCAAAATATTTTTTCAGTTCATGGGAGGATATATCTAGTGTATAGCTAGTATCCCCAACATTCCCTAAACTGACTAGTGTGAGTGAAAAGTTGTAGGGAAAAGTCAAGGTCAGCAAGTTGAGTCAAATTAATAGAGGATGTAAGAGACAAAATCTGACTCCAGAGAAAATAGTCAGAACTATCCAGTCACAACTAGATGTGACAAAAAAAACAGATTGCAAGGAGTGGTCAGAAAATAGAATAAAATTCAGATTTGGAATAATCAACACACAGATAAGTTGACCAAATACCTAGCAGTAAATTCACATCTTATGGAGGCTTTATAGTTGGTTAACCCCTACGGGACTCAGCCTCTTTTGGCCTTAAGGACGCGGCCCCATTCTTCAAATCTGACCTGTGTCACTATAAGTGGTTATAGTTTTGGAACGCTATGAGATATCCAGGGGATTTTGAGATTGTTTTCTCGTGACACATTGTACTTCAAATTAGTTTAAAAATTTGGATGAAATCTGTTGTGTTTAGTTATGAAAAAAAACAAAATTTGGCAAAAATTTGGAAAAATTCTTTATTTTCAACGTTCTAAATTCTCTACTTTTGATGCAGATAGTCATAGCTCCCAAATAAATTCATAACTTACATTTCCCAAATGTCTGCTTTATGCTGGTATGGTTTTTTAAGATTCCACATATTTTACTAGAATGTTATGAGGCATCATTTTTCACATTTTTTGTAAAATCACCAAAACCTGTATTTAGATGGACCTGCTCAACTTCTAATTGACACTGAGAGGCCTAAATAATAGTGAGACTCGTAAATTACCCCATTGTGGAAACTACACACCTCAACGTATGAAAAACCACTTTTAAGAAGTTTGTTAACGCTTTACGTGTTTTATAGGGGTTAAAACAAAATGGAGGTGCAGTCTGCAAATTGTAATATTTTTTCACAATACACCCATTTTGGGTGGAAAATTAAACATTTATAATGGATTAAATGAACAAAGGCTCCACAAAGTTTGTTACCCAATTTCTCCCGAGTACACGGATACTCTACATGTGGTGGTAACCTGCTGTATGGGCGCACGGCCGGGCATAGAAGGGAAGGAGGCGCCATCCAGATCAGATTTGCTATGTCACATTGTACAGGCTGTAATTTTTTTCTTTTTTTTAATGTGGACCTATAGGGGCTTATTTCTTTTGCCACATGAGATGCACTTTTCTGGTACGTAATTTGGGGGAATCTATAGGCTAATTGGTGAGATTTTATTAACTCTTTGTTGGTGGAGGAAATGAAAATCATCACTTTTCAGGAAGATTTTTATGGGGTTTTTTTTTGGCTGTTTACCATACCATAAAAATAGTATATTATTTTTATTCTATGGGTCGCCACGATTACAAAAATACCTCATTTATATAGATTTTTTATTTTTTTCCCATTTTTACTGCATAAAAAGTAATTTGGCAAAAATGTTGTTAATTTTAGCATCACCGTCTTTCATATGCATAACTTTTTTATTTTTCGCCTCACAAATCTGTTTAAGGGCTTATTTTTTGCGAAAAGGATTGTTCTTTTTAGTGGTCTTATTTTAGAGTGCAAAACATTTTTTAAATCCCTTTTTAGAGCATTTTTATAGGGTATTAATTGAAAATGATCTTTTTTCTGGAGCTTTTTTTGTTTTGTTTTTTACGGGGTTCACTTTGCGGATCTAATAATGATTCTGTTTTATTATGCAGATTGTTACGGACGCAGGGATACCAAATATGTGGGGGTTTTGTGCATTTTATTCAATTGTACTGAATAAAAACCAATTTGGAGAAAATCTTGTTCATTTTAGCATCACCATATTTTCATATGCATAACTTTTTTATTTTTCGTCTGACAAATCTGGTTAGGGGCTTATTTTTTGCGAGAAGAGTTGTTCTTTTTAGTGGGCTTATTTTGGAGTGCATAACATTTTTTAAATTACTTTTTAGAGCATTTTTTTTATAGGGTATTAATTAAAAATTATCTTTTTTCGGAACGTTTCTGCGTTTTTTTCTACGGCGTGTACCGTGCGGGTCCAGTAATGATTCTGTTTTATTATACAGATTGTTACGGACGCGTCAATCCCAAATATGCGGGGTTTTTTGTGTTTTTGTGTTTTTTATACTTTATTAAGTGTTTTTATGGGAAAGTGACATTTTAGGGGCTTATATTTTAATGTATTTATTTTTTATTTATTATAATGTGTAGTGTTAAGTGTTTTTGCATATTTTTACTTATACATACTTGAACTTGAACCAGTGATGCTCTGATCACTGGTTTAAGTTCAATACACTGCTCTACAATACTATTTTATTGTAGAGCAGTGTAAACTGTCTGAGCAAGCTTGCGCATGCTCAGACAGTTTAGAGTCAGACCCGGAAGGGGTCTGACTGCCATGGAGACCGGGCAGCTCCGGGGCACATGCCAGTCCTCGGAGCTGCCCAGAAGTGGATCGGATCCCCCGGTAAGCGGCACGGGGGATCCGATCCACAGCGCAAACACCCTTACACGCCGCGGTCATGTTTGACCGCGGCGTGTAAGGGGTTAACACCCGCGATCGGAGCCGGCTCCGATCGCGGGTGTTAGCGCAGGCTGTCAGCTGTACTAGACAGCTGACAGCCGCTGCTTCTGGTACCGGCTCCGTTCGTGAGCCGGTGCCAGAAGCAGGACGTTATAGAACGTCCCCGTGCGCTAAGCATCTAGCCCCGGGGACGTACTATAACGTCCTGGTGCGCCTAGGGGTTAATGAGTTGACAGAGAGACAACTGAGCAAAAACATTCAAGGTTTTAACCCTCAACTTATTCTTAGCCAACATTTACAAAGTCCCTTCAAAAGTAACCAATATACCAAAAGTAATAAAATGCAGTAATAGCAAATAAAAAAATTAGAGGTTAGTCTATTAACTCCTTCCTTGCTCGCGTATTATTATGGTGTAGCATCTGGATAGGTATAAGCAGAGGACTCACAGGCTGAACCCTCTGTATAAAGCCTGGGTGTTTGCTGCATGTTGCAGCAAACACACAACACTATCACCAGAGATTAGTGATGACTATTTAAATGCTGCTGGAAAAGATTCGTCTTCCCTGTCTCCTGCCTCCCATCGCAAGCCCAATGGATTCCTCCCCATCCATGACCTAACATTTTCCCGTGTCATCAGCCAAGGTAAATGATCCTGCACTTTGACACTCTAGTAGACTCCAAGGTCTGTCATTTAGGAAATTCTGATCATGTACAAAATTGCCATATACTGCAATACTGTAGTAAATAAAAATGATTGAACTTTTTAGCAATATAAATCAATTGGTAAATGCAGCATTTGAATTTTTTATACCCACTTAGGCAGTCACGAAGAAGAAGCTGCAAGTCCAAAAGTCTTAATCCCATATTTTACTGTTGAGAAAAAATTCTTAACTCCATCTTCCAGAAATATGGAATGAGAGCTATGAAGTTCCAACTGATGTACCTGCAACAGTAACCTAATTTAGATGAAAGGGTTCAATTTGTATTCTGTCACTTCTATATTTATTATTAATATTATTGAAATCTTTCCTCTAAAAATAGATATAATTAAAAAAAATGGTTTTAATTAATACACTATTGTATAAATTGGCTGATGCTGAATTTTTTTAGCAATATATATCAAAATTGGTAAACACAGCATATAATTTTTTTTTTTTTTTTAAACCAAAAGTACAGTTTTGTTTGCACTAAGCTTTATTTTTAACATATATGTTACATAAAGCCATTAGAAAAATTCAGCTCATAAAACCCTGTTGAAATAAAAAAAAAGTTAATATTGCTGAAGCACTGTAAATACTAACCAGCTGGAAGGAGACGTAACAAAATCCTTGAGGCCCTCCATCGGGGTAACAGGAGCTGTGTGCGACTGATCCAACACATGCAGAACATCAAACTTTATCTTCACTGCAAATGAGTAACGGACAACATAGGAAGGAACATGAACCTTTCCTCAGGACAAGTCTAGATTAAAAACAGGCCCCTGAACAGACAGCATCGGAAACAATAAAGTTTCAATGCTTTGAGAGTAAGGTAATGCAAATGACATATTTATAACCCAATGTTGCTAAGTAAAGATACTCAAAACAAATATTATGGACTGAAGTCACTTTCAGTGCCAGTCCTAAACATTTCCTACAGGATACAATATTTCCAAGCTATAGCTACATCATTTGTGAGTCTTTTACTATTGTAAAAGAACAATTCTAGCATATGCCAGTTAGCATAAAGTTATCTTTAGTGGGGTTACTACAGTGGTAGCAGCCATAGCAGCTGCTATGGGGCCCGCAGTGTCAGGGGGTCCTGTCATCCGACCTCACACACTAAAGGAGGATGCGCACCTTTATATACATATTATGCTGCACGTTGTACAGCATAATATGTATATAATATAAATGTGATGTATATATGCTGTATCTGTGTATATACTGTCTGTGTGTATATATGCTGTATGTTTGTATATGGCACTGTATGTGTGCGTTTATGGCTCAATATTTGTGTGCATGAGTGTATACATTTGTGATTATAGCTTGCATATGTATACAAATATATATTTTTTTTAAATGGGAAGGTGGGTCCCATTCAGAAGCCTGCTATGGGGCCCTGCCTGTTCTAGTTATGCCCCTGGTTATCTTTTATATAATTCAGTAATGCATCAGTAGTAACTTGACCCAGTTAGGCAGTCATAATGAGGTAGATACCTGTTTGACGGTCCAAAAGTCTTACTGTATCTTACTGTATTTCCTTTTTGTGCAATAAAATGCTCAACTCATGTCCCAGAAATATGTACTGTATATAACATACTGTAGGTTTTGGAAGAAGACCTGCAACAATATCCTAAACCAGATGAAAGGGCCCAAATTGTAACCTGTCACTTTTCATTAATATTATTGACATTTTTCCTCTACAAATACGTATCATTTAACAAACTGTTTAATTACGTTAATACTCTAATTACATTATTGTATAATAATAGATATGGAATTATCAGAAAAAGGTATTTGGGGCATGTAAATTGTAAATCGTATTCAATAATGTCATGTGAAATATTTACTCCCAAATATATCAACCTATTTACTGTCAAATGTTTGGTGAAAAAAAATGTACTCTCTTCCCTTTAAAGAACCCAAGGGATGTGTTATTTCAACTTATTTCCATGCTAAATATTGAAATTAAGGATTTACATTTCCAAACTAAATCTTGATCCATGGATCCTGATTCAAAGAGTTTGACCACAGATTACATGAAAAATTGCCCTGTCCCTAGCTATTTATCTTTGTGATATCTGGGTAACATCTTACTCATAACAAGCCACAAGTATTTTCTAAACTATCAGTGACAGATTCCACTTATGTTGTTGGGAATGGTAAATGAAAAGTATATAATAAGTCTGCAATATATACATAGAAGACAATAGATGTAACAATACAGTAAATGAAATCTCTTATGTAAACTCATATGCTATGAGTATTGTGCCAGAACATGCTGAAGGAGAAACAGAGATGCAAGGAGATTAGTAGAAATGTCAGCTTTGTGTGTCCTTGAGCAAATTGCATTGTAGAAAATGATGATATGTACTGAGTAGCGAAAAACTAGTGCTCCCCATAGCAATCTCATTTTGTCCCAGTTTGAATGAGGTAAAACTGCTGATTCCTAAAAACAATAATACCTATTGCTTTGTTTCAGTCTCCATCGATGTTTTTCATCGTCATTTTATCAAAAAAGAAGAGCAGTGTGAGTTTGCAACAATATAAACAAATGAGACGGAATAAACTGCCGAGACTTATGTCTAATATGCAAATACATTTTCCAGGAAGGAATAAGGAAATCATTGCCTCTAAGCTACCTTACAAGGAAGCCCCCTTAACATCAAGCATGACTCTCAGGCAATCTAATAACATGAGGAAGAATAAAAGTCAAATCTGCATATCTTTTCCATAAGGAAAATATTCCCAAGAGATTCCACACTACTGCAAGGCAGTTTTGGAAAAGTCTCTGTAAGGAGAGCCCAGTTAAAATTGCTTAGATTGTGAGCCCCTTTGGGGACAGGGACCGATTTGGCAACCTCAGTGCAGAGCGGCGTAATCTGTGTGCGCTATATAAATAAAGGAATTATTTATTATTAATCATATGCAAACATATCGAAACCATTTTGTGAAAAAGGAAGCTGAAAGTGTCTGACAACTGAATTTCATCAGAAGCTGCCTTTACGATGTGGGTCACCAGAATGAAGCCTTCGTTGAGAGTCAAGAGCAACAGCAACAGATCTGAGGCCGATAGAAAAATTTAAGAAGAACTATAAACAGCACCTGGTGAGGTCCTTGCCAGCAGCTTTGGATCAAGGACATCTTGACCAGAGAAGTTGCCTGTGGTAATAGGTTTCCATTAATAGCAGCAGAAGCCAAACAATTCCCATTACAAACCCAAAAAGCCATCACCGGCCCAGAGATTTGCACCACACTACGGGCATTGTGCCCGGCTGGGGCAGCAAAGTGATGTTTGGCACTGGCTTTTGAGACTTAGAGACTTTTGAGACTTAGAGAGTGGTTATAACAGAGTGCGACTGCAGTGTCTGGCAGAGTACTGATTTGTTTTATTTAGATTGATAATGTATTTGCATATTTCCCAGAATCCCCCAAGTGGAACATCAATGGCTGTAAGTCTCCACACACCTGTTAGCAGGACTTAATTGGCAAAGTCTCCTTAAAAAGCTCTTACCTTCCCAAATCTATGTAAGCACATTCTATAAATAAATACTTAATATACAAACAATATGTACCATCAGATTAGCAAGTCTAGGTAAGATTACCTCTAGAGAATATAGCCAGATGTGTATGTATATTCACTTAACTAGACCATGGTGAAATACTAAATCAGCAGCAGAGGCCTTCTGATTTAGCAAAGGTATGTTTTTTGACCATGCTTAAACCAGAAATAACTATAAATTGAAAAAGGATCTATTTTTAGTGGTATCATAATTTTTCCTATGATCCCAAGTGCCTTATTCCATTCCAATGATAGATCATTCAACATCCGTCTCCACCTATCATAACCCTGGTTTGTATTTTTATCCAAACCATTGTCTAATAGTGCATAAAATCTTGACATAGAAACTTTTCAAAAAACAAAAGGAGCTATCATATAAAGTAGTGGGTGCTTCTCTTTCATAAACACTGTGTCCCCTACAGCTCCACTAAATGCATATTTAATTTGTGCATAATAAAACCACTCCTGTGAACCAAACCCAAATGTACTTCTTAATTATTCATAACCCAGTATTTTGTGATTTCTAAACACTTATTCAACATATAAAATACCTTTCCTATGCCAATCCAGTGCAATTACTGCTAAACCCTCTAACCCCTATCCAAATTTGGACTCAATTCACTCAACTCACCTCTAATCAAAGTGAGAGGAAGGCTTTGTGAATTTTTCCATTGCTTCTTTTAAAGCAAAGAGAATAAGTGGTCCTGAACAACTAAAACACCTTTAACCACAGTGAAAGGAAGGGTTTGTGGTGTTTCCATTGCTTCTTTAATCCTTTGTGTAACTAACTGGGTCTGAACACCTAGAGCACATTTAACATGAATATATATAATCTTTTTTATTTCTTTGTTTATTTTTTAATGTTATATTATTATTTGGAGTACTTTCCCTACCACATTGTGAACAGGTAACCTGCACTTTTATTCGCACAATTTTTCAACCCTCTAGCCCTTATTAGCCCCATTTTATAGGCATTCGTGAGTGTTAAAATTCGGTCCTCATTTAATTCAATGGGGTTCATATTTGCCTCAAAGTTGAAAATTCAAACTGGAATTTTGACCAACAATGCTCCTCTCTAGTAATAAGTAAAGAATTACAACTGGAATATTCTTTGAGATTTAGAAGTGTTACATAAGTATTCCTTTTTTTTATCAGGGTAGATTAGTTTTATTTCAGACCCTAACTATACATAATAAAACATTCCACTGATTATCATAGAAGAGTGTTGTTAACATGCCTAATGACACATTCAGAAGTAAATGTGACCCTATTTACCTGTCTCAACATAAAAACTGCAGTACCGGTATATTATAGAAAAAAGGCTACTATACAAATTTGGTGAGACTTTGCTGTTGCTCATTTATGAAAATGTTTAACCGCTATTCTGAGAATGAATCTTTCACACAATTTAGTGCATGAGGTACTGCTCCTAGGGCTGCCATCTTTGGCTCAAAAATACCAGATAAAACATAAAGGCCTCCAGTATCTAGTTGTTTATACATAAAAGTACTGCCCAGGTTGCTACGCTACTGCTACACCCAGGGCCGCATCTGCCATGAGGCGAGATGAAAATCTAGTAGATCTAGTAGATCTTCTATATATGCTTATATGAGGCCAGATTCCTTTTTTTTTTTTTTACTGGGGAGCCTGTGTACATTTATAAAGGGCCAGATCCAATTTTTCCTGGGGGGGGGGGGGCTGTATATATTTATATGGGGGGCCAGATTCCGTTTATTCTGGGGGGCTGTATATATTTATATGGGGGGCCAGATTCCGTTTATTCTGGGGGGGCTGTGTATATTTATATGAGGGGCCAAATTCTTATTACACTGGGGGGGCTGTATATATTTATATTGGGGGCCAGATGCTGTTTATTCTGGGGGGGGGTGTATATATTTATATGGGGGGCCGTATTCTGTTTATTCTAGGGGGGGGGGGCTGTATATATTTATATGGGGGGGTCGTATTCTGTTTATTCTGTGGAGCTGTATTTATTTATATGGGGGGTCCGTATTCTGTTTATTCTGGGGGAGGGCTGCATATATTTATATGGGGGACCATACTCTGTTTATTCTGGGGGGCTGTATGTATTTATATGGGGGACCATACTCTGATTATACTGGGGGGGTGCTGTATATATTTATATGGGGCCGGATACTGTTTATACTAGGGGGGGGGGGGCTATAAAAATAAAATATATATATATTCATTAGGGGGTGCTATATATTTACATTAATCAGGGTAGCACTCTATATAAATTCACATGTAACATAATAAGAGGGTGGAATATATTAAGTATAGGATACCATACTTAGGATTACTTTGCATCATGTAAACCAAATGTTGGGGGTCTGTATTAATAAATTGGGGGTGTTGTATTGATTGGAGTGCTGTGCCTGCTATAATTCCAGTAGAATATATATAATAAGGAAGGGATGTTTTATATGTGAGAGTGCGGTCAGTTGTGTTGTGAGTGGTATATAATATTTAGGAGCACAGTGTTGTTATCCAGGAGACTTTATACTGTAAGTGACTGTGGTATTTTTAGGGACGCCGGGTGGAGATGCTGCATGGAGCTGAAGATATCCGGCTGTGAATTCAGCAGTGATATGTCATGGATTGGAGAACCCGGAATAAAGTCCTCCTGATGGAAGAGATTGTCATCTATAAGGTACTAGATGTCACTAATGACTCCCAGATCCTGTTGTAAGTCACACAGTGTCAGGGAGCTGTCTGTAGGGATGTTACTTGTTAGTAAAGTTTTCAGCATTTACTGAACAGTGAGTGTGGGGGGGGGGCAGCATTTTAATATTCACCTCAGGCAGCAAATATGCTAGAATCGGCCCTGGCTACCCCACATCAGATGCATTAGTATACTGTCCTAAATGTAAGTGGAAACTTCTTTCACTTGTATTTATAAAGTGTCTGCACCAGTTTTGTGTAGTGGCTGCACTGTGTCCGACAAGACAGAAGAAATGTGCATGTTAGGGGCATGTTAGTGCTTAGTCCGAGTTTGCGCCACATTCATTACTGACGTGCGCCACAATTCTGTCTGCATCACAATCCTGAAGCATGAATAAAGTGCTCCAAAAAAATGGTGCACATTTCCCAAGCAGTGCAGGGTGCACCAGATTATTGAAGACTGTGCGCCAGTTTTGATGAATCTGTTGCACTCTTTCTATAAAGCTACTGCAGCTTTTTTTCGATACTTGCAAACATTCCAAGGAAAATGGACAGTCTTTGAGTTATGGGTAAATTTATTGAGATGATATTGAGCTGGTACTGATTATGGAAGATCTGCCATCATGTAGATGTCTGTCTTTATAGTACTGGTTTCCGTTTACTATTCTAGGTAGTACAACCAGAAGAATGTGGTTGTAAGGTGTGGAATGAAGATCAGCTCTGGAGCACAAGATTCTCCTTTAGTATGAGAAATAGTGAGACTGTAGCTAAAATTTTCATTTATGATAGGAGCATACTCTGAATTCTAAATTACAGACTATCAAACATGTTTACAACTTGGTTTCTACTTGTTTATTTTTCAGCATGGTAGATTACATTTTTCATTATAATGTGTTGGTCTGGTTTGCTTGAATTTATGATAAGATGCTTCATAATATAAAAAAACAACAACTTTATGCTCGTATTTACTTATCAAATTTTGAACCAGTGAACTACACTTTGTGCTGTACTG
Organism: Engystomops pustulosus; assembly: GCF_040894005.1. Taxonomy (NCBI): domain Eukaryota; kingdom Metazoa; phylum Chordata; class Amphibia; order Anura; family Leptodactylidae; genus Engystomops; species Engystomops pustulosus. The sequence continues at coordinate 125,052,734 of NC_092411.1, read as the reverse complement.
GTAATGTAAGTAAGTGTTACTGCTACTGTTACTGTTATAATATTTTGTAATATTTTCTATATCACATTTTACTAGTGTGCTAAACATTGTTTAGTGTTGTAAAACAAGATTCTGTAATTCAGTACTATTTTTGTAATAGTAAAAACATGGTCTAAACATAAAACACAAATGCAGCTGTTTTGCAGTTTTATGTAATGTTTTACCACATTTAAATATTTCTCTAAAATAGATGTCAAATGGAATCAGCCCCCAAACATGGCATAATTCACATTTAAATGTGAAGAATATTAGTGTATTAAATTCTTTTATAACAAGATATTATAAAACAATGTTTATTTTGCATAATGACTTAGGACATGTGTTTAACACAAACAGAAACACAGCTGCTAAAGACAGCATGAGAGCAAGACTGGAAAAATCCTATCAAAAATGCCAACCTACCACATCTCTATCATTTATTATCTACTTATGTCTATGGCTGCATCTATATACCAAATATATTGCATATCTATTTACTTGTATCAACCCGAAAATGAAATAAAAAAGAGTATTTCAAATATTTAGTAGTAGAAATGCCCTGGATTCTGCAGACTAATACATTGTTTATGGGTTTGGGATATGCCACTACTTTTTTCCAATGTATGGATCTGCTGCAGTTTTTTTTCTATAAAAATAACTCAATAAATGAATAAAAATGCCCAAAAGCCCCTATTGCATATAAAAGTTAAATATAATGGGACTCATTTACTAAGGGTCACAGAGCACACGTTCATCAGAGTGTGCGCCTTTTTTGTGGATTACACAGTTTGCACAGGTATTTAAGAAGTGTCTGCGCTAGGATTTTGGCGCATGCGATACTTTTTTGGCATAGCCATGTTGGCTTCCATGCAACACAAACTGGGGGGCATCCCATCGGACAATCCGACTGATTCAGACTGAGCCCGGGATTTAACTTTCAAATTGTGTCGCAAGCTAATGCACTTAGATGCACCACTAAAAAGTTGTCGGACCTGAGCGGGGAAGCGACACATGCAGGATATCGGGCACACGATCTTAGTGAATTGCGGCACAGTACATTACAGACGGACAATGCACTTTCAGTGAACTCAGTGGACGGGGTAAGTAAATGTGCCCCAATGTGTAAAACAGTGAAACTCATCATATAGTATCACTGCTGCCATGATTTTTACCTATCTAGTCCCACAGAAAATGCAATAAAAAGTGATACATCTACCCAGAATAATACTGGTGTAAAAGTGCAGCATGTTTCGCAAAAAAAAAAACTGAACTAGTTCTACAGAAAAAAAATATTGTTCTGCATACTTCTGAACCTAAGAAAATATAAAGAAACATGGTATTGTCATATAGAATAAAGGTAACATGTTTATTAAGCTGTAAGTTGAAAAACTAAAAAAATTATTCAAAAATCAATTACAGAATTGATGTTTTTCCTAAACACCACACAAAAAAAGCCACCCCAAAATAGTATCACTGAAAAATGATTCTCATGCAAAAAAATAAAACCCTCACTTGGCCACATATTTTATTTCAATGTTCTCCTCAACCTCAAAGATGTTGGTGGAGTGAGGAACAGGAGGAGGTACTTGCCGAGAGAAGCGGTTCGGGATGACAGGCTTCAGTAACGAGACATGAAAGGAGTTCAGGATCCTCATGGTGGGAGGAAGGCGCAACTTGTAGGCCACAGGATTGATGTACCTCAGCACCTCAAAAGGACCCAGGAATAATGGACTAAGCTTGTACCCAGGAATCTTTAGCCAGACGTACCTGAAGGACAACCAGACCTTGTCACCTGGAGAGAAGACAGGAGGAGGCCTGCATTTCTTGTCAGCATGGATCTGGGTGTGGGCAGAAACTTGTAACAAGGAAAGGCGAGTCTGCTCCCAGATGGACTTCAGATCCCGTACCAACCCCTCAACAGCAGGGACATCCAAGGACACAGGCAAAGGAAGAGGAGGGCGTGGATGCAGTCCATAATTGATGAAAAATGGAGTAGAGCCTGCAGATGCTGAATCTAAGGAGTTATAAGAAAACTCTGCACATGGCAACAGAGTGAACCAGTCGTCCTGATGGGAGGATACAAAATGACGGAGATAGCAGCCCTGATTCTGGTTCCCTCTCTCCACCTGTGGGTGATAGGCAGAGGAAAAATCCGGTTTTACCTGGAACTGGTTACAGAAGGATCGTCGGAACTTAGAAACAAACTGAACCCCCCCCAATCAGAAACGATCTCCATGGAGCCGGAAGAAATGTTGGATGGTAGATGGCAGACTTGGTAGAGGAACAAAATGTGACCAGCAAGCTTGATGTGGGTTGAGTCACTGAGCAGTCTGGAGATAGAGGAGATTCTTGTGATCTGTGTATATACACAGGAGATAACGCCACACTGTAAGGCAAGTTTAATCTCCAGCGGTTTTTCGGTCCCCTATGGGGCAATTCCTCTCTGCAGAGGAGAAAATCTTTGAGAAAATGGTTAGGTCTTTGGGTCCTTTTTGTGTGAGCACCGCCCCAGCTCCTACTAAGGAGGCATCCACTTCCAGATGGAAAGGTTTCTCAGTATCAGGCCGCACAAGAACTGGGGCTGAAGCAAAGGCAGAGTTTAGCTTAGTGAAAGCTTTTTCTGCTGCCGAATACCAGAGTGAGGGGCTAGCACCCTTCTTGGTGAGTGCCACAATAGGAGACACCAAAGAGGAGAATTGCGGGATGAACTGCCGGTAGTAATTTGCAAAGCCCAGGAAACTCTGTATTGCACAAAGTCCCACAGAACGAGGGCACTGAAGAACAGCAGACAACTTGGCAGGATCCATCTGGAGGCCTTTGTCTTAGATAATATAGCTGAGGAAAAACTCCACTGGTGAAACTGGCACTTTTCAAGTTTGGTGTAAAGGCGATTGGTCCTGAGACAGCTAAGGACTTGCCATACGTGGGACTGGTGGGACTCAAGATCCGGAGAGAGCACCAGAATGTCGTCAAGGTAGACCCTGACACAGGTATATAGCAGATCCCTGAAGATGTCGTTGATGAATTCTTGGAAAATGGCTGGTGCGTTCCAAAGTCCGAACGGCATTACCAAATACTCGAAGTGCCCATCGTGAGTGTTAAAGGTGGTCTTCCACTTGTCACCCTTACGAATACGGATGAGGTTGTAGGCACCACAAAGGTCCAGTTTGGAGAAGACCTTGACTCCACGTTGGCGGTCAAATAACAAATAGAGGTTCTTGACTGTGACCTTGTTAAGACCGCAGTGGTCAATGCATGGACAGAGTGACCCATCTTTCTTGGTCCACAAAAAGAAGCTGGCACCAGCCGAAGAAAAGGATTTCCATATAAACCCTATCTGCAGTTTCTCTAAGATATAGTCCGACATTGCTGTGTTTCGGGCAAGGAGAGAGGGTACACCCGAACCTGAGGAGGAGATACAATCGGCAGCAGATCAACAGGGCAAATGTAGGGATGGTGCAGTGGCAAGGTCTCTGCTTGCTTCTTTGAAAAAATATCAGAAAAGACCCGATAGCAAGCTGAAAGATCCTCTAGAGGTTTGGGAGCTACGGAAGAGACTAAGACTACCAAGTTCTGGAGTACTGGTAGTTTCAGGTTTGGAGAAGTTTTGTTCTCACCTAGAAACCTAGGTGCCGGTGTTTCCTGGACACTGAGGACGAACAGGACAAGTCCTAATGAAATATTCCGGACTGGCACAATACAGACAGAGGTCCTCCTGACGTGGTCTGGAGCATTCCTGGAGAGAAAGTCAGGCTCTGTCCACCTACATGGGTTCCTCTGCAGCAGTTACGGCAGGAGGCAGAAGTAGCCATTGGAAGCCAGGTGCCAAGCAAGGCAAACTTGGAACTCGGGCTCGCGGTGACTCGAGACGTAGCTCTTCAGCTCTTCTATCTGAGTAACCAGGGTGATGAGACCACTCAGAGTAGACGGCAGGTCTCGTGCAGACAACACCTCTTTAACTTGTGCCGAAAGTCCCTTTTTAAAGGTCGCAATCAGGGTTGCATTGTTTCAGGTGAGTTCAGAGGCCAGGGTACGGAACATAACTCCCCCTATCTCTGTATCTCTATACATATTACCTCACACATAAGTGTATTATACTAATTTCCTATAGTAACCAAAACAGCAACCAATCATGGCTCTGCTTCTTACTGCCACAGCAGCAGTAGACAATGGCTTCTGTTATATGGTGTGTAATAAGTGTATTTTGTAAAGTGCAGGGTTAAAATTTTGCTCAAAACCGAGTCTATGACGTTCACTGCCACTGTAAAAAAAAAAAAACTTTTGTAAGTTAAAGTGCATACTATAAAGCAGAGAAAAAGTACAAAGTGCACTATATCAAAGTAACAGCTAATGCAACACTAATACCCGCCAAGTATGGTACACAAATGTGTAAAAAATTGTAGTAAATTTATTCCTGCACAGTAAGAGAGTAAGAGTGTGGAGACACTGCCTGGCATCCACTCCAATACGCGTATCAACTGGACAGGTCTTTGTCAAGGGGTGATGCCAGACAGCTCAGGGCAAGATTAAAGTGGGATCCGCCAATTGCAGAGCACCTAATTAGATACAAATGACTACCTCACCTGTGTGGTGCAGACACATGTAGTGTGAGCACAATGTGAAAGGTCCAGAGAGACGTCAGTGGGGGCGGCTTTAAGTCTGCCCACAGTGACACCAGTTGGTGCCTCCCGCTTATTGGCTCATCATAACAGAGGTATTCTGCATATGTGCACAAAGGATAAGGGAGTCTTAGCTCATTTAAATGAGGAAATATTGTACAAAGATATTAATAGACAAAAGTATTTAAAAATGCATGGATGGGCAACTGATAGAGAGGAACGAATCCCTAAAGAAACTAATCCTCTTATATAAACTACATGAACTATTCGACTAATTACAGAGGAGAGTGCCACAGCCATACAAGTTGTCAGGATTCGGGATGTGTGAATCCACTGGACCACCATGGGAAGTGGTACTAGCCGACACCTGGGACCAGAGTCTAAGTGGGACCTGGTCTGCCATAAAGCGGGATGGACTTGCTGCGGCAGGGTACCACCAGGTTGTTCCACAGGTGCGACTAGCCCGTGGTGGCAGCCGAAGTCGAGGTACCTTAGTAGGAGTCTCATGGTAGGGTCCAGGCACAGAGTCAGGGCAGGCGGCAGAGATGCAACATCATGTCCAATCCGGGGTAAGCAACAGGAGGTCTAGGCAGAAGGGAACATAGGAACGCAGGAATAATGCTGGGGAGTTTTTTCTAAGGCTGTGAGGCACAAAGATCCGGCAGGGGCACAGGAAGGGCCTGGAATTGAAGTAGAATGGCTGGGCGGGCAGCGCCAATTATCGGTGTGCTGGCCCCTTAAATTTCTTGAGCTGATGCACACGCACCCTAGGAGGTGGGGATGCGTGCGCTGCACTGCCAAAGTTATCGCTGGATCGTGGCGAGGAGAGTGGATCGCCGGGGGCCCGGAGCAGCAGAGAGGGGCACAGGTATTGTGACACAAGTATTGGAGGAACTTGCTAGAGCAAGGTACCTCTCTGGACAGGATACCTGATGAATATGGATCCCCAAATGTATTTGCCCTAACATGACAACTTATCACAGCTCAGCTATCATTTTACTAGTGCTCATGAATATTTTAAAGGGGAGCTGTGATTGGTTGCCACGGGCAACTAGACGGGCAACTAGACATATTCTGACTTGATAAATCTGCCCCAATAAGTCACAAATCTTCTATGATGTAAATACCATGGTGTAAAAACTGTGTTTAAGGAATGATACCTTTATTGGCTAACTAGAAAAATACTGTATTTGTTGCAAGCTTTCAGGGCACACAGGCCCCTTCATCAGGCACAGATACAAATGAAGTACTGAGACAAAACAAAACATTATATTTGCGACACCTCATGTTAAGTATCATGTATACATTACTGGATGATGTGCAGGAAAATGTGCCCAGGATTTTATAGTTCTGTTGTGTGTTGGGGATGTGGACAGTGCTTGATGATAGAACATTGGCACAAGTCTCGCATTTTTTGTTGTTGCAGGGAAAAGTGCCCGTCTGTGTTGGTGGTGAGAGGGCACTTCTTACCAGGAGATTCCTCATATTTGGAGGCTGTTTGTAGGAAGGAGGGGGTAAGACTGGGAATATGTCCTTTAGCCTGTTGTCCTTATGAAGAATCGCTTGGAGATCTGCTAAAATTTTCTTTAAAATATTAATTTGGGGGTTGTACATGACCACTAGGGGCACTATGCACTTATCCTCTTCGTGTTGGTATTCCAGTAGGCTGCTCCTTGGAATACTTGTAGCTCTGTAGATCTGTTTATCTATAATTATCGGGTGATATCCTTGTTGTAAGAATGTTCTTTTAAGGAATTGAAGGTGTTGTTTTCTATCTTCACTATCTGAGCAGATCCGGTTGCATCTCAGAGCTTGCCTGTAGACAATGGATTTCTTAATGTGTTTTGGATGAAAACTCTATGCCGGACAACCTGTGGCTTTTTGATAAATTGTAGTTTGCATGATATTGTCCTCAAAGTATATGGTTGTGTCCAGGAAATGTACCTTAAATTTTGAGCAGTCCAGGGAGAGTTTTATGGTAGGATGAAATTTCTTAAAACTTCCGTGGAAAGACAACAGTTCATCCTCAGATCCTGGCCAGATAATGAGCATGCATAGCTCCCAACCGTCCCGATTTCGACAGGACTTTCCCGTTTTTCTTACCTCTGCCCCGCGTCACGGGCAGCTGTCAGATTGTCACAGATTTTCCCCCCAGGTCCCGCTGTGTCCCGATAGTAAATACTTTGAAAGCCAGAACTGATAGTACAGAATGGCTTCTACAGACATCGAGAGGGAATCCTTTTCAGAGAAGTGTCGGGCTTAGCGGAGAGCAGGGACCACGTCATCAGCTTCAGATCAGCAACTGTCCATATATGGTCACTGCATCTCCTAGGCTTCCCCAGAGCAGACATCGGGCAGGGAATCCTTTTCAGAGAAGTGTCGGCTTAGCTGAGAGAGCAGGGACCACGTCATGAGGTCTGATCAGCATCTGTCCATATATGGTCTCCAGGGCTTCCCCAGACACAAGCTCTTTATATAATTAAATTAAATAAAGTTTGCCCAGACTGAGATTCGAACCTGGGACCCTCTGCACCATAGACAGGAGCTTAACTAACTGAGCTATAAGCCCAGTGATACAGAGCTGAGGATTTCTGGTAACTAAGACATTTACACTGTGACACAGACTAATGCACTGATATATAGAGAGGGATCTTCTCAGAGATTATTATTGTAATTATTGAGACTATTATTATTATTATTTTAAATTTTATTATTTTTATTATTATGACGATGATTATTAATAATAGTAAAAATAATAATAATCATCACGCTACGCTAATAATCATCACGCTACGCGTGCCGCCATTTTGTCCCGCTTTCCCTTTCACAAATGTTGCGAGGTATGAGCATGTCATCAATGTAGCGGAAGTATGCTAGAGGTTTAGTGGCGCAGGTTGTTAGAAACTCCTCCTCTAGTTTGGCCATGGATAGGTTGGCATACTGGCTTATCTTAATTGTGTGTCTCCATATATACTAATTATCTCAGTGTAACATCTCGCAAATGTTGTGCTTTCATCTCAGTACTTAATTTGTATCAATGCCTTATTTTTCTGGTTAGGCGATAAAAGTATCATTCCTTAAGCACTTTTGTAGTTTTTACACAAAAGTATTTACATCATAAACGATTTTTGATTTTTCCTGGCTAACATGGGACTTCTACACTTTTCTCAACATACTATAGGCAATGAGTATAGGAAAGCTTATCAGTGAGCTAATATGGATAGTGATGCAGAGATAGGGGGAGATTTATCAAACATGTCTGAGGTAAAGCTGTTTCAGTTGCCCATGGAAATCAATCAGAGATCAGCTGTGTTTTTATAAACAGCTGTGGGAAAATGAAACTTGAGCTCTGATTTGTTGCCATGGTTGCCATTAGTTGCAACGTGGCTGTGTGTCCACACTCTTACTCTCTATTGTGTAAAGGTATACATTTATAACTACAACTTTTTGCACATTTGTGTACCATACTTGTTGGGTATTGGTGTTGAATTAGCTGTTACCTTGATATACTGCACTCTGCACTTTATTTTTCTCTGCTTTATTGTATTCACTTTAACTTAAAAATGCATTTTTTTAAATCGACACACTGGAACACATTTACTTACCCATCCCTGTACGTTCCCCAAGGTGCGTTGTCCGAAGAGAATGCACAGCTGCCGCGATTCACTTACATCATGTGCTTGATATCCTGCATGTGTCGATCCCCGCTCAGGTCTGCCGGAGTTAACCATCTTCTTATAAGTGCATTGTCTTGCGACACAATTGAATTGTTAAATCCTGTGCTTAGTCCGAATCAGTCGGATCGTCCAATGGCCCGTACCCCTGATTTGTGTCGCATGAAAGCCTGCACGGATGTGCCAAAATCCGGTGCACCAGAATTCCCTGCTAAATGTGGCGGAAATCCGAAACCATCGCACTATCCGTCGAAACCCTTAGTAAATGAGCCCCACTGTCTGGTTTGTCTGTTATCTGCGTTCCTCCTCCTGAATTCATTGTTTGTATATATTTTTAATAGATTATGTTTTATAAAGAAATACCTTTTATATAATAACTATCCTATTGTGAGCCACGTTTCTCTTTCCTTTGTATTTTATTGCTTTTAAAGATATTTTACTCTTTAATAAGAAATTTGTTACATACTTTTAATTGTCATCTTTCAATTGGAAATCTTGACGTCAAGTAAAAAAATCTTTAAATTTAAATGTTGTACAATTTTTCCAGGGTGTACAATTACACCATTAAAAGTGTTTGTTTCTACTCATAAAATAAATACAAGTTAAATTAAAATAACAATTGCACAATAAGATTTTAATATCATAATGCAATGCAAATGTATTTATCTATAAGAGAAGGATCACGTTCTTTAGAAAATTTTTTAGTTCACTGAAAGGTCTTTTAAGTGACAGTGCTGACACCTACTGGTATGACATACAGACTTTCTCAAAGAGTTGTTAACATCATGTATTGTGTGGCATGCACACAGTAAAGTACCACATATACCGGATTAGCTGAGTTTTTCAGCACAAAAACCCAACTTGACTTATACTCGAGTGTATAAAATAATACAGTGGGTATGGAAAGTATTCAGACAGCTTTAGATTTTTTTACTTTTTATTTTTTATTGCAGACAATTGGTTAAATCAAAACACTTAATTGTTTTGGTCACTGTACATGTACATTGTGCACCTCATCTCTTGACAAAAAAACAAACAAAAGAAGAAATTTTTTCTAATTTATTAAACAAAACACCTGAAATATCACATGGTTCTAAGTATTAAGACCTTTTGCTTTGACACATATTTAACTTACATGCTGTCCATTTCCTTCGGATCCTCCTTGAGATGGTTCTACGCCTTCATTGGAATCCAGCTGTGTTTAATTAAACTGATTCGACTTGATTAGGAAAGGCAAACACCTGTCAATCTACGACCTCACAGCTAAAAGTGCATGTCAGAGTACATGAGAATTATGAGGTCTAAGGTACTGCCCAAGAAGCGCGTAAGAATTATGGCAAGGCAAAGATCCATTTGGCCTTAGTTATGACCTTTGCTTTATGGCAAGGTGCTCCATCATGCTGGAAAGGCATTGTTGATCACCAAACTGCTCTTGGACGGTTGGGAGAAGTTGCTCTTGGAGGACATTCTGGTACCATTTTTTATTCATGGATATGTTTTCAGGCAAGACTGTGAGACAGCCGATTCCCTTGGCTGAGAAGCAACCCCACACATGAATGCAGGTTGCTTTACAGTTGGCATGAGACAAGACTGGTGGTATCGCTCACCTTGTCTTCTCCGAACTCGCTGTTTTCCAGATGTTCCAAACAATCGGAAAGGGGATTCATCAGAGAAAATGACTTTACCCCAGTCCTCAGCAGTCCACTCCTTGTACCTTTTGCAGAATATCAGTCTGTCCCTGATGTTTTTTTCTGGAGAGAAGTGGCTTCTTTGCTGCCCTCCTTGACAACAGGCCTTGCTCCAAGAGTCTCCGCCTAACAGTGCGTGCAGATGCACTCACACCTGCCTGCTGCCATTCCTGAGCAAGCTCTGCACTGCTGGTAGCCTGATCCCGAAGCTGAAACACTTTTAAGAGACGGTCCTGGCGCTTGCTGGTCCTTCTTGGCGCCCTGGAGCCTTTTTGGCAACAATGGAACCCAGGGGCGGACTGGGAATTTAAAGTGGCCCTGGAAAAAACTGTAAAAGTGGCCCCATTCTGTGGGTGGAGTCAAAACAAGTAGGTGTGGCCTTGTGATGTGGGTGGAGTTACTAAACTCCATACAAACTGTTAATAGATGGTCTAAATCAACATGTACACCGCAGAGAAAGAGACTCATACTGCCTCCTTGTACTGGAATAATACTTCTATTTTAAGAGCACACAACTTAATACTGCCATATATGTACACTAAAAACATACTACAATACCTTCTCCAATAAACAAGAATGTAACTACTATAATACTACTGCCCCTAAGTAAAATATATTGTAATACTGCCCCCTATGTACAAGAACATAACTCCAATAATACTGCCCCCTATGTACAAGAATATACCTACTAAAATACTGACCCCTATGTACAAGAATATAACTACTATAATACTGCCCCCTATGTACAGGAATATAACTACTATAATACTGCCCCCTATGTACAGGAATATAACTACTATAATACTGCCCCTATGTACAAGAATATAACTACTATAATACTGCCCCCAATGTACAGGAATATAACTACTATAATACTGCCCCTATGTACAGGAATATAACTACTATAATACTGCCCCTATGTACAGGAATATAACTACTATAATACTGCCCCCTATGTACAGAAATATAACTACTATAATACTGCCCCTATGTACAGAAATATAACTACTATAAAACTGCCCCCTATGTACAGAAATATAACTACTATAATACTGCCCCCTATGTACAGGAATATAACTACTATAATACTGCCCCCTATGTACAGGAATATAACTACTAGAATACTGCCCCCTATGTACAAGAATATAACTACTATAATACTGCCCCCTATGTACAAGAATATAACTACTATAATACTGCCCCTATGTACAAGAATATAATACTGCCCCTATGTACAGGAATATAACTACTATAATACTGCCCCCTATGTACAGGAATATAACTACTACAATACTGCCCCCTATGTACAAGAATATAACTACTATAATACTGCCCCCTATGTACAAGAATATAACTACTATAATACTGCCCCTATGTACAGGAATATAACTACTATAATATTGCCCCCTATGTACAGGAATATAACTACTATAATACTGCCCCCTATGTACAGGAATATAACTATTATAATACTGCCCCCTATGTACAGGAATATAACTATTATAATACTGCCCCCTATGTACAGGAATATAACTACTATAATACTGCCCCTATGTACAGGAATATAACTACTATAATACTGCCCCCTATGTACAAGAATATAACTACTATAATACTGCCCCCTATGTACAGGAATATAACTACTATAATACTGCCCCCTATGTACAGGAATATAACTACTATAATACTGCCCCTATGTACAGGAATATAGCTACTATTACTAGTAGCCAGCACCCCCCCCCCTCCCCCAGTATAATATATATATTATATAGCCAGCCCCCCAGTCCTCCTAGTATATTCAGTCCGCCCAGTATACAGCCAGACTGCCCCTGCCACAGTGTACAGACCCTGCCCCAGTATACAGCCTGCCAGCCCATAACCCCAGTGTACAGCCTGCCAGCCCATAGCCCCAGTGTACAGCCCATAGCCCCAGTGTACAGCCCATAGCCCCAGTGTACAGCCCATAGCCCCAGTGCACAGCCCATAGCCCCAGTGTACAGCCCATAGCCCCAGTGTACAGCCCAATGCCCCAGTGTACAGCCCAATGCCCCAGTGTACAGCCCATAGCCCCAGTGTACAGCCCAATGCCCCAGTGTACAGCCCATAGCCCCAGTATACAGCCCATAGCCCCAGTATACAGCCCATAGCCCCAGCATAAAGCCCATAGCCCCAGCATACAGCCCATAGCCCCAGCATACAGCCCATAGCCCCAGCATACAGCCCATAGCCCCAGCATACAGCCCATAGCCCCAGCATACAGCCCATAGCTCCAGCATACAGCCCATAGCTCCAGCATACAGCCCATAGCCCCAGCATACAGCCCATAGCCCCAGCATACAGCCCATAGCCCCAGCATACAGCCCATAGCCCCAGCATACAGCCCATAGCCCCAGCATACAGCCCATAGCCCCAGCATACAGCCCATAGCCCCAGCATACAGCCCATAGCCCCAGCATACAGCCCATAGCCCCAGCATACAGCCCATAGCCCCAGCATACAGCCCATAGCCCCAGTATACAGCCCATAGCCCCATTATACAGCCCATAGCCCCAGCATACAGCCCATAGCCCCAGTGTACAGCCCCTTCCCCAGTATACAGCCCATAGCCCCAGCATACAGCCCATAGCCCCAGCATACAGCCCATAGCCCCAGCATACAGCCCATTGCCCCAGTATACAGCCCATTGCCCCAGTATACAGCCCATAGCCCCAGTATACAGCCCATAGCCCCAGTGAACAGCCCATAGCCCCAGTGTACAGCCCATAGCCCCAGTGTACAGCCCATAGCCCCAGTGTACAGCCTATAGCCCCAGTGTACAGCCCCTGCCCCCGGTACACAGCTCCTGCCCCCGGTACACAGCGCAAGCAAAGTACATAAAAATAAAAACACATGAACTCACCTTTCCGATGCCCCGACGCTGCTCCCCTGCTTGATTCAGTCCGGCCACGGTGACAGCTCCGTACGGGCCGGCGTCGCACAGACCATGACGTCGGCAAGCGGCTGACGTCATTATCTGCGCGACGCCGGCCCGTACGGAGCTGTCACCGCGGCCGGACTGAATTAAGCAGGGGTGCAGCGTCGGGGCATCGGAAAGGTGAGTTCATGTGTTTGTTTTTTTTTCCACCGGCCCCACCAGTCCCAGACCGGCCCTGGACCGGCCCAAAACCAATCGGTCCCTGATGGAACCTCTCTCCTAGAATTCCTTGATGATTCTTTCTAGCTGCGAGTAGACTGCAGTATACTTTGTAAAAATTTACATTTGCATCATTCTCAAAAATTATGGCCATGACTGTATATGGTGAAAGCCTTGCAGCTTCCATTACATGGAGGAGCAGAAAACATGTAATAAGTGAAAGAAACCATAAGTAAACCAATTACATGCATTTTATAGCCTCTGCTGTGTGAGCACTAAGGGTTAATAGCTTATCTGGACAGAGCTGATACTGCTGATGACAAGGTGTGGGAAGGGAGCAGTGAGAAGAGCAGAGACATACAAGGAAACTTCTGTAGAATCACAGACTGGGATGGAAGGACTGATAGAGAATAGGGGAAACTTGTACCTCACTATTCTGTGCAGGAGATATCTGCCATCACTGTTCTGTAGGCTTCCATCTCTGCTACATTCACTGAAATATGACCTCTTCCCCTGAGAGGAGGAGGCAGCAGCTCCTCCTCTCCTCCCAGTAAGCCAACAGAAACAAAGTGTAAACAAGCTACAGACTCATAAAGCTTATCAGCACATGGAGAAGAGGCAGCCATTACAGCAAGGGCCATAGCTATAGCAAGGAAACTACATAATATAGGTAATATAGATAATAGGCAAAGCTATTGATTTGGGAAAAATAAAAAACCTTCACAGTTCCTCTTTAACCCTTGCCGACAAGTGATGTAGTGCTACGTCATGCATCGGCTGCAGGTGAATGGAGAGGGCTCAAGGGCTGAGCACTCTCCATAGCCGTAAGTCTTTGCTGCATATTGCAGCAAACACTTACCGGTAACACCAGTGATGACAGCCTTGGGTCTCCCGAAGATTCAAGCCTGTCTCGTTTTAACCCATTTAGTACAGTGTGCGACTAGTACATTGTAATGAATGAGGAGGAAAATCCCCATATACTGCTATACTGTAGTATGGCAGTATATGATAGGATCAATCAGACAACCAAGGGTTAAAGTACCATAGGGGAGTGGTGGCGAACCTATGGCACGGGTGCCAGAGGTGGCACTCAGAGCAATCTCTGTGGGCACTCAGGCTTTCACCCTAGCCAACAGTTTGCTAGGCAAGAATCAAGGCCTCCTCCTGTAGTGCAAGGAAACCCAGGACATTCCGTGCTCCATTCTATTTTCAAACACATCCTGGACCTGAGACAACTGGAGGAGAGAGGAGGTGTGGACACGGCTGGGTGACGAATTAGAGCACAGGCCCTGTGTTTCTTATTGATCAGAGGACCCTGAACAAAAGTTAAAATGAAACACAAAATTTCATCAAAATATAATAACAGTTTTTCACTGTGTTTAATCCAGTAATGGAAAATAGCACCCATAGTCGAAAATGGCACTTTTTTGCTATTTTGAAAACTATAAAAAAATTTAAGAAGAAGTGATCAAAAGCCCTACAGGCATAAAAATAGAAGCATTTACAATGTCATCAAAAGTCAAAAAATATGACCACACCCACAGCTCTGTACACTAAAGTATGAAAAAGTGATTAGTGCCAGAAGATGGCAAAATAAAAAAAAATGTTTCTTTTTTGTGCCGGAGGTTTTAATTTTTGTAAATGTATGAAAACATTATGAAATCTATAGAAATTTGGTCATATCGCCGTGATGGCACCGACCCAAAGAATAAAGTAGACATGTCATTTGGGGTGCACAGTGAAAGCTGTAAAATCCAAGCCCACAAGAAGACGGGGCAAATGCGTTTTTTTCACCAATTTCACTGCATTTGGATTTTGTTCCCGCTTTCCAGTACATGGCAGTGAATATCAAATACTGTCACTATGAAGTGCAATTTGTTACGCAGAAAACAAGCCCTCACACAGCTCTCTACGTGGAAATATAAAAAAGTTATATATTTTTGAAGATGGGGAGTGAAAAATGAAAATGCAAAAACGAAAAAGGGCCTCTCTGTTAAGGGGTTAAAAGCAGAAAGAAAAATCTGAATTTTATTTTGAACATTAAAAGGAACCTGTCACTACATTTGTGCATATACAGCCGGTGACAGGTTCCAATAGAGCCCTAATAACTAATTGACACCCTTCTTTCAGGTAAAAATTCTTTCGCTTACATCCACATAAATCACCTTTATCTTATATAACCTGGCATTGGAGGGGGCGTGTCCTAGTCGGCTGGCCCCTCCCATCTAATCCTCCCCATGCCTTATGCCTCCTTACTGGAGTAAGTTCAAGTCATGTGACCAGAGTGACATAATCTCAGATCATTTAGCCTCTTAATAATAGCAAACTGTACCCCATGCATGTATCTGACCACATGAAGTCAGAGCAGCCTACATGTACTTCTACTCCTCTCCATCCTCCATGGGGGCTGCTGTGATTTCATTTGATCACATACATAAAATTGACACAATATTTCCCATCAGTACATAGAGCTTTATATGTCTGAGTTTAAATATTAGCAGACAGTACAAGGAGGCAGGGCAGTGACATGAAGAGACACAGAGCTGTCAATCAGAATAAGGAGGCATGGTTCAATGCCAGCCTGAGAGAGAGAAGAGTCACAAACACCAGACATGAGTTACAAGAGCTAATTTGCATATCTTTATGTTTTTTTGTCCACATTTGATTTAGAAGTTTAGAAACAAATGTACAAAGCTCAGTTCACTCTGTACATCGCGTTTTCAGGTATGTTATTCAGCTTACATGTACGTCCAGAGGAAGACCTGCACCAAAACAAGCAAACTCTGTGTCCATTTGCAATGTCCTCATGATTATGTGTAGTTGATACCCTACTTTGTACAACAATTAAGTGTATTTATTAAAGATATTTTTACATTAGCACAAATGTGTGTTGAATTGGCTTGGTTTCTGTTGCAGGTGCTAGGTTAACCCCTTAAAGGGGTTTTCCCACGAAAGAAAATTCTCACATCTCAATCCCCAAGTGATATGAACACAATAAAGATAATTTTAAGCCCTTATTTTACAATGTTACCTAGTTTTATTGGTGTTTTAGCTCCTATACTGCCTAGGCTGCTTAGTGCAAAATCCCAGGGTGTGGGTGGGGACTCTTCAAGCAGACACATCATGATCCATATAGTTCTGTGGGGTGACAATGTGGTTAGATTATCAGGGTACAGGGTCATATACACTTTCATATGGCTTCTGACATTGTACTAGTCTGACACATAGAAAGAGAGATGAGACCGATATGTTGAGATGCATGAGATGCCTATTACACAGAGGCTGACAAACTTTTACACTGTGCCTGCCTTCTGCTTCACCCAGATCACTTATCTCCTTGTAGTTTGCATCCCTCTCTTCAGTGTCTGTTAGCTCCGTGCAGGGGGCGTGGCTACAGGCTGAGAGCAGAAAGACACATAAATCACATCTGCACGCTGTCACATACAAATCCTAGATGGCGGCTATCTGACCCCAAGTCAGAATTTACAGGGTTGTGTCTAGGGGCAACTGAAATTGTGCACACCAGGACTGATAGAGACAGGTTGGACTTATATCTATGAAATGCTGTATTTTTGATCATAACAGTGAATTAGACAATGTGTTATTTTGTTATCCTTAGTACATATAAGAAACTTGTCTTCCTGGAAATACCCCTTTAAGGACATAGCTAGTTTGTAGCTTAAGGCTCAGTCCCATTTTTTGTATTCTGACTTTCGTTGCTTAATATGTTTATAGCTTTAGAACACTTTTACATACCAAAGCGATTTTAAGATTGTTTTTTTTTGTCACATGTTGTACTTAATTTTAGTGGTAAATTTTTTAAAACAAATATTTCTTGAAAAATTTGCCATTTTCAAAATTTGAAATTATCTTGTTTTCAGGCAGATCGTTTTACCACCTAAATACGTTGCTGAATAACATTTCCCATATGTCTGATTTACATTTTCATAATTTTTGACATGTCTGGAAAGTTTATTTTG
Organism: Engystomops pustulosus; assembly: GCF_040894005.1. Classification (NCBI taxonomy): domain Eukaryota; kingdom Metazoa; phylum Chordata; class Amphibia; order Anura; family Leptodactylidae; genus Engystomops; species Engystomops pustulosus. The sequence continues at coordinate 125,035,622 of NC_092411.1, read as the reverse complement.
ATGTCACGGGGCTTACAAATCGAACATCAGTTTTCTGTATTTTCAAGGAGATTTCAGAATTAACTATTTTGTAAATGAGCAGGTATCAGTGGGGACGGAAAAGTGGAGATCGCACACTGTTTATTAACCTTATGCCAAGCCTGCAGGACGTGTCTTGACACTCTATCAATATGATCCAAGTTCTTGTGCCATGGGGATGGGATCCGTAGGCATCCCAGAATCAAGTCTTTCTCCATTTGTGTTCTAGTTCAGTGATGGCGAACCTTTCTGAGAACGAGTGCCCAAATACAACCAAAATCCAAAAGTGCCAACATGGCATATTAAGCAGTAACTTATTGCTACCTGTTCTTCAACATCATTCAATTGTATCAGCCCCCTGAGGCCACTAATACAGTTGAAAGGAGGGCAAATTCAGACCATCATTATAGCTTCTCTCCAGGAAGAATGGTGGGTCCAGCAGGATGACCTCCAAAGACAATGCAGTCCTGTCCACACCTTCTCAATTTTCCTGCAGTTTCAAACAGTCAGTGAAGTGTTGCTTTAACCGGTTCGCGGGCCGAGCCCTCTCCATAGCCGGTAAGTCTCTGCTGCATATTGCAGCAAAGGCTTAACGGTAACACCCGCGATCGGTGCCGGGTGTTTTCTTGCTTCAAACAGATGGCGGCGCATGGCGGCTAGCAAAGTAAGCAAAGAGCCCGGGAGCCGCCAGTGAAGAAAGAAGAGAGGAGCGGAGCCGCTGCCGAGAATCGGGAGCTGCCGCCGAGGATCCGGACACCGGAGGGTGAGTATTACATTTTTTGTGCTGAAAATCTCGGCTTATACACGAGTATATACGGTAAATTAGATGTGTCATTTGTGGCGTGAAGTGAAAGCCGTAATATCCAAGCCCACAAGAATACGACACAAATGCGTTTTTTCACTGCATTTGGAATTTGTTTCCCGCTTCCCAGTACATGGCATGGAATATTCAATGCAATCACTATGAAGTGCAATTTGTTACGCAAAAAAAGAGCCGTCACATAGCTTTTTACGTGTAAAAATAAAAAAGTTATAGATTTTTGAAGGTGGGGAGTGAAAAATGGAAATGAAAAAACGGGAAAGGGCCCGGTCCATAACCGGTTAAAAGAGCGCTGAGAGCAGCATCTCTTAAGTTGCCTGGGACTGCAGGAAGATTTGGTGGATGTGGTCCGGTTTGGTGAAATTGGGGCGATGGCCTGAGTGCCCACAGAAAGGGCTCCGAGTGCCACCTCTGGCACCAGTGCCATAGGTTCGCCATCACAGTTTTAGTTGGAGGCAATGTGAAGGTCTCCAACACAGCCCGCCACGAGAGTCCCCTTGCTGCTTAAATCGCCCAGTAAAAAGCTTTCACGTCAGACCACAGATCTTCCTACCATTTCTTACATGTCAACAGTGAGTGTACGAGTCTAGGGTGCTTCCCCTTCCATAGATAGGCAGAAACCATTTTGTTAAGTTCTGTTAAGAACCTGCCAGGAACGGGTACTGGTAGCATCAGTAGGGCATATAGGATCTTAGGCAGAACATAAACTTTTAGCACATTTTCCTACTCATCCATAATATGTTTGGTAAGTCATATTTCTGTAACATCTGCTTAATAGTAGCTAAGAGTGGAGAAAAATTCAATTTATAAAGAGATTTTGGGTCACCCGGCAGTTTAACAATGAAATACTTGATGGACTCCGGCTGCCAGAGGAACGGAGACAGGGGCTTAAGCTCCTTTATTGCGGATGAAGATAGTGTAATGTTCCTCCAAAGGAAGCCATGTTATAGCAGCAAACTGGCCATAGGGTTTTTCAGTAGGGCAAGACTAAAAACTAGATATGGAGGGAAAGTACTAGAATAGGTATGCATTTGTTGTAGAATACACCACTAGATGCAGTGGAAATATATCACTGTTCCTGTGTATAGAACGTAACCCGGGTCTCAGGATCATGGCGCTTGTTTGACATGCTGCTCTCACCAGCAGGTAGCGTGGGACAAACACCAGGTCTGGCTTGCAAAACCAGAAGAATTGTAATGCTATGCCTGGCTTACAGTGAGGAGAGAGGGACACAGCCACATAGCGCTCAAGTTCAGACGGTACTTGCAACTGCAGTGAATGATAAGGAGCAAAGTATTGTATTTATTATCATGATACTCATAAAAAGTATGCCACAATCTGATAGTATGCAATGAAATTGAACATCCAATATGTGTTTGTGGGATAACAGTTTGCACATTGAAACTATAAACAAAGTGCAACATTGTATGAATTTTGTATCTCCACATCAAGTCCATGCTATTAAGACATTATAACACTGAATTAAAATAAAAATAATAATAAAAAATAACAGGGGTCAATATCTGCATGTAGGAAGAATGAACACTTCCAGATTTTGCCCTACATGTCTGTGTATGTTCACATTTGTAATAATTCTTGTGCAATTTGTAACCTAACAAAAGGATTGACTTTTTAATCAAAACAAATAAAAGTTACATTTTATCTGCCATCTAGCGCCTCCTATTCCCCCTTTCCCTTTATAAATAATAAGCTTATTATAGGTGGTGCACACCTGGCAGAACAGGACTACTAGTCTTTTGAATTAATTCATAGTGTTCAGGATTTCTGAATGATTCAAATTTATTTTAAAGTTGAACAGATCAGTGTTCACACAGTAGAGGTAATGCCTCTTTAGGGTTAGAGTCCTGTTGTATATGTTGATTAAGCGCTTCTAGGCACAGTATGAAAAGGGTTGGGGAGAGTGGGCTCCCCTGCCTCGTTTGGTGCCCTCAGATGATTCTCTGTTCAGGGAGAAGATGGTGCTCACAAAGTCCAGCGAGAGCCCAAACTTCAACAGTCCCTCCCTCATGAAGCACCAATTGACCCTGTCGAAAGCCTTTTCAGCATCTGTGCCAAGAAGGAGAAGTTTTTAGGCTTTTGGTAGAGTGTATGGTTTTACGTACTTGTCCTCCCTACCCTTTACAAATCCCGCCTGGTCTGCGGAAATTATGTTGGGCAAAAGTTTGGCCCATATCTTTAGCTCAATGTTTAAGAGTGAGCCTGCCTGCCAGCGCACCTCACACAAAAAGACACATTGGCTGTCATATGAAATGGACCAACACTTGACCTTCGTGTGCAGGTAACGTTAGACAGATAAAAACCTGTGTGTGGCCTATGATATAAATCACTGATGTGCAAACAGATGTGTATAGGCTTGTTATCTTTTGGACAAATTGTACTTTTTTAGTGGCACCATTTAATGTTCCATGCAATGTACTGGAAGGCTGTAAAAAAATTCCAAGTGCAATGAAATAAAAGAAAAAACACATTTGTGGCATTTTCTTGTCGGCTCTGTTTTTACGGGTTTTATTCTGCGATCCAAATTACACTTCCTCTTTATTCTTTGGGTTGATACGATCACAGGGATAAAAGCTCTCTCCATACACCACTATTTCTCCTCGTTCTACTGGATCTCTCGGCAGCATTTGATACTGCGAACCACCAGCTCCTCCTCAGGATGCTTCTCTCCATTGGCCTGAAGGACACTGCACTCTATTGGTTTTCTTCCTGTCTCTCTGACCACACCTTCAGTGTTTCCTTTCTTGATCTTTCTCTGCTCCTCTTCCTCTCACAATCGGGTTTCCTCAGGGCTGAGTCCTAGTTCCTCTTCTCTTTTGGACAAAGCATCAGCAGATTTAGTTTTCAGTTTCATCTCTATGATTATGATACCCAGCAATATCACTCCTGCCTTAACCCAGAACACTATTGAATGGCTCTCTGTCGTCCCTAAAATCATGGCCTCTCACTTCTTGAAACGTAATCCTTCCTCAACTGAACTGCTTGTCTTTCCACCATCTACTGTGATGTCATCATAACCCAGAGGCAGCAGGCTCATTGTCTTGGGGTTGCGCTGGACTCTGACCTCTCCTTTGCAACGTATTTTCAATCTCTTGCTCGCACTTACCGGATGCACCTACAATTTCTACAATCCGACCGTTTCTTACAATGGAAAATGCTTCTCTGCAGTCCCACTGACTTTGGACTTTGTATATAAGATGGCAGCTGGTGGCTGGCTCAAGCAGTAGCATTTTTGTTAAATTATTTTTATGCGATCATCTTATAAAAATGAATGGACCATTATACAAAATCTTATACAGGCAGTCCCCGGGTTTCATACAAGATAGGGTCTATAGGGTCTCCTGTCCGGGCCCCCGCGGCCTTCGAGGGTCGGACAGGAGCCTCCGTCCGTCCAGACAGGAAGCTCCTGCCCGTCACTGTGTAGTGCTCGATGCGGCCGGAAACGGCCGCTCGAGCACTATTACTGGAGCAAAATGGCTGGAATACAACCCCGGCGCACATCGCTCTTTGAACTTGGATGTGCGGCCGTGCGATCCAGCCCGGACACAGCAAGAAGATAGAAGACGCGCCGCGGGAGACTTAGGTGAGTACAGGATTTTAATTTTTTTTATTAAAAAGGGCAGTAAAAAGATTGTGGTGGCCGGGGGCCAATAGTTAGTTATGAGGGGCAGTATAGGAAATAATTAATTATTAGGGGCAGTATAGGAAATAATTAATTATGAGGGGCAGCATAGGAAATAATTATGAGGAGCAGTATAGGAAATAATTAATGGTGAGGGGCAGTATAGGAAATAATTAATGGTGAGGGGCAGTATAGGAAATAATTAATGGTGAGGGGCAGTATAGGAAATAATTAATTATGAGGGGCAGCATAGGAAATAATTAATTGTGAGGGGCAGCATAGGAAATAATTAATTATGAGGGGCAGCATAGGAAATAATTAATGGTGGGGGGCAGCATAGGAAATAATTAATGGTGGGGCAGCATAGGAAATAATTAATGGTGGGGGGAGCATAGGAAATAATTAATGGTGGGGAAAGCATAGGAAATAATTAATGTTGGGGGCAGCATAGGAAATAATTAATGGTGGGGGGCAGCATAGGAAATAATTAATTATAAGGGGCAGTCTAGTAATTAATGGGGGGAGGCATATTCAATAATTAATGGTGAGGGGTCCCAGTATATTTAATAATTAATTGTCCCAATTAATTCATTAATGGGGCCAATATTTAAAATAGTTCACAAGGGGGTGCAGTATATTAAATAATTAATTGAGGGGGGTGACAGTGTATTTCGGATGCGGTCACATGTACTGATATTTATTTTTAAACTTTAGTCCGGCCCTCCAACGGTCTGAGGGGGACAGTGAACGGCCCCCTATGTAAAAAGTTTGGGGACCCCTGTTATAGGGGGTTTGTATAGTGATTATAGGGGGACTCTATTTAGTTATTATAGGGAAAATGTTTATAATTATTATAGAGGGACTGTTTATAGTTATTATAGGTTGTGTATATAGTTATTATAGGGAGGCAGTATATAGTTATAGGGGGCAGTATATAATTATAGGGGGACTGTATATAGTTATTATAGGGGGTGTATATAGTTATTATAGGGGCTGTATAAATAGTTATTATAGGGGTGTATATAGTTATTATAGGGGGTATATATAGTTATTATAGGGGTCTGTATATATAGTTATTATAGGGGGCTGTATATAGTTATTATAGGGGGACTGTATATAGTTAATATAGGGAGGCTGTATATAGTAATAGGGGGCAGTATATAGTTATTATAGGGGACTGTAGTTATTATAGAGAGGCAGTATATAGTTATAGGGGGCAGAATATAGTTATTATAGGGAGTCTGTATATAGTTATTATAGGGGGCTGTATATAGTTAATGCTGTGGGACTGTACATAGGTATTGTTGGGGGCTGCATATAGTTATTGCTGGGGAGCCATATATATTTATTACTGTGGGCTGTATACAGTGATTGCTGTGGGAGCTGTTTATAGTGATTGCTGGGGGAGCTGTATACAGAGATTGCTGGGGGAGCTGTACACAGTTATTGCTGGGGGGGAGCTGTATACAGTGATTGCTGGGGGAGCTGTACACAGTGATTGCTGGGGGAGCTGTAGACAGTGATTGCTGGGGGGGAGCTGTATACAGTGATTGCTGGGGGGGACTGTATACAGTGATGTCTGGGGCTGCATATAGTGAATACTGGGTGCTGCATATAGTGATTACTGGGGAGGCTGTATATAGTTATTGCTGGGGAGTGGTATATAGCGATTGCTGTTCCCTGTATGGTCTGCATTCAATGGGGGCCCTGCCAACCTTAAAGGGCACCTACCACCACGATTCTACCTATAAAGGTAGAACGGGTGGTATGTGGATGAATGGGACGCAAGGATAGCCCTTTTTGGGCTAATACTTACGTCCCGGCTATCCTTTTGTAAACTTTAATTACTTTATATGCTAATTTTTTTAAGCGGCTACTGGGGCGTGGAGTAGCCGGACATGAGGCTACTAGTCGCGGCTACTCCACGCCCCAGTAGCCTCGTTCCTCCGCCTACCAGGTAAACTTCGGCGCGCAGCTCCTCGTAGTTGCGCGCCCTCGTGCGAACACAGGCCTATGGGTGCTCGGCCGTAGCTCCGAGGCCGGCGCTACTGCGCATGCGCAGAATGCCGGGTACTCGGAAGAGGGGGCGTAGCTCCGAGGAGCTATGCACCGAAGATTACCTGGTAGGCGGAGGAACAAGGCTACTGGGCCGTGGAGTAGCCGCGACTAGTAGCCTCATGTCCGGTTACTCCACGCCCCAGTAGCCGCTTAAAAAAATTAGCATATAAAGTCATTAAAGTTTACAAAAGGATAGCCGGGACGTAAGGATTAGCCCAAAAAGGGCTATCCTTAAGTCCCTTTCATCCACATACCACCCGTTCTACCTTTATAGGTAGAATCGTGGTGGTAGGTCCCCTTTAATCGGGGCCTGAATGGAGAACAGGAGGCCACAAAAATAAAGGGGGGATAAAATGTAAGAGGGGGTTTATATGTTGCTGAGTTGCATATGCAACACCCTCGCCAATGCAATGGCGAGGTAGGGTTTGCGAATACGTCCCACCTGCATGTAATCCCATTACACAACATGGTTCTGATAGGACATAGGGATATTGCAGTGGTGAATCCTGCCTGGCAAGGCAGAGGTTAAGTATTTTGTATAATGCCAGATGCTGTTATCCAATGATATGTGTTACATCCTGTGCTCTGTAAGCTGAGATGTGATTGGAGGAGCAGCCACCACCTGACCAAGGGGAGGTAATAAACCCTCTGGCCAGGAATGTTCTGGATGATTATTCTAGTGTGGAATCCTAGGAGAATCAGTGAGTGAGTGAGAAATCTCTGTCTAGCCCATACCAGAGCAGGAAGAGCCTAGCCCCTGCCTCTGAAGAGTGGAGCATTAGACTAGAGTTAGTGTAGTGAGGAAAAGGGGTATCATCTTACCTTTAAAGGTGATACCTGAAGCCCTACAGGACAAGCTGAAGCTTCCTACCAGGACACAGCTGCCTCCCAGCCTGCCCTCTACATCCAGGCTGGTGAACTATCTCCTGAGGCTCCCTCCAACTCACATCTCAGCACTCCATCTACCTGTTAAAGGCACGTTTGCTGCGGTTCCTGCGGTTCAAATAAAGAACTGTAAGTTGTTTTCTTCAACTTCTGTCTCCGTCTGGTCCCTGCTAATACGGCTGCCTTCATCACCGGCACCCTGTCCATCACCCAGAGACTCACACTCGGGACACTAAGGGGTTGCCCCAGGGAGATCCGCTATAGCAGCCTCTCCCTCATCATTTCTTGCCAACACCACCCTGCTGGAGACCTGCCAGGCTGTAGGACAGCCCTCCGGTTCCCCCGTACCAAGCACCGTGACAATAGCGTGCTTAGGCCGCAACCGCCAGCCACTCCGGTACAGCGGGCCCCGGCTGTCTCCAGGCCTCCCCTTTAAGGCTAGGCCCCGGTGGGGGATGTTGCAAGTGGCGTCACGAATCACAGGATATTTACTTCTGTGCCTTATCCTGGCACTAAAGACTGTACTTTATTAAGAAAAAGACTGTGCTGCCTAACCCTGCTGCCATCCGGGTTTAGGCCCAAGTATTTGTGTGTTTCTACATTGAACTTTATACTGCTGCCACGTGCTGTCGAGCGCCGCTCCAGCACTCAAGAGGTTAATTCCTGCAAGGACTGTGTCAGCCCTGCTACATCCGGCGCTGCTGCGCCTGAAGCATTTACCTCAGAGGCGTGTGGCGCAGCAAGTATTTCCAGCCCGCCAAATCCTCACTGGCGGGAACTCCAGAGGCGTCACTAGGCTCCGCCCCCTGCGCGAGTGGCGCAAACTACCGTGGAGGAGGAGCTGGAGCGAGTGCGGCCGGCAACAAAGAGGGTTAATCGGCCATCTTGGATTTTGGCGCAGGCCGCGCCTGAAGCCTGCCAGCAGTGTGCGCCTCATCCGGAGTTCCGGCGCACGTGTCCTGCGACTGGAGAACACCGCTGAGCATCACCGAGCCCTGCTGCCTGCCGGACATCGGGAACGGAGACCTTCGTGCACCGGAGCTGTCCTGTCACCGCGGCTGATCCTGAGTGAGTACCGCTGGGGAAGTTAAAGGGGGGTAGAGATTGTTTCCGACGCTAGGTTATTGGCTCACCTCCCAGGGAATAGTGACTGTGTCTTAAAGTGCCCACGTCCCATTCTAGCCATCGCCCATAGCAACGGACATTGTGTAACCCTACAGACTTCCCTCAGCTAGGCCAGTCATGTCCGCCCAGGACGAAGATACGGGACTGGCGCAAGTCCCGTCCCCTGGTCCCTCCTCAGGGTACCGGAGCATGTTAAGTCCTCCAGAGAGTCCCTTCAGCCCTGCTACAGCTAGTGTCCCTGGGACTCCCACCATGATGCCTCTGACTATGCCCTACTATCTGGGGGCCCCCTGGTTACCCTACTACGAGGGAGAAGCACATACTCTCCCTGAATTCAGGGACAAGTTGTTAGCCACCTTCGCCTTGCTTCCGTTCACAGAGGAACAGAAAGTGGGCATCCTCATCGGGCAGTTGAAAGGACCCGCTCTCCGGGAAGTCAAGTCTTGGCCCCGAGAACAGTGTCAGAACGTGGTCCGGATTCTTGATAGGCTACGCAACACCTTTGACAAGTGTACTGTCTCCGAGTTGAAGCAGAAATTCTTCGGGAAAAGACAGAAGCCCCAAGAGTCCCTCCGAGACTTTGCCCTCTCCCTACAGGAGACATGGAAGGCCATCACCTGCCTTGAGCCCAAAGACGCTGAGACCTCTGATCAAACCTTAAGGGAACAATTTATTAATGGACTTGTTGATAGAAATCAAAGGTGTCAACTAAAGATCATCTCTTCTCAACATGCCCAGGCCTCTTTCCTGGAGTTTAAGGAAATTGCCATTGACATATTAGGAGACCGACCGCCTACTCCAAGACTTATGAAGACCACCTCCACCATCTGGCTGAAGTCTTCCAAATCCTGACCCAACATGGGTTGAAGGTCAAGCCATCCAAGTGCCACCTGCTACAACCTAGCGTCAAGTACCTGGGACATGTGGTGAGCGCTCATGGAATTGAGCCAGATCCAGAGAAGATTGCAGCTGTTCACGACTGGCCTACCCCATCAACCGTACGGGACATCAAAAGCTTCCTGGGATTTGCCAGTTATTACAGGCGTTTCATCCCGAAGTTTGCCCAGCTGGCGGCTCCCCTGCAAGAGCTTCTAAGGGGCCTGCCAAAAGAGAGCCAGCGTTCCCGAGTAGCCATTGAGTGGACGGCCGAACGAGAAGCTGCCTTCCAGATGCTCAAGCAACGGCTGACTGAACCTCCGGTGTTGGGATATCCAGACTACAGTCTACCTTTCACCCTATACACTAATGCCAGCAAGCAAGGTCTAGGAGCGGTATTATCCCAGCTCCAAAACGGAACTGAAAGGGTCATAGCCTACGCCAGCCGTTCCCTCCGAGAACCGGAGCAAAACGACCAGAACTACAGTTCCTTCAAGTTGGAGTTTCTGGCGTTAGTCTGGGCTGTGACCGAAAAGTTCAAGGACTACCTAGCTGCATCATCTTTCACTGTCTTCACAGACAATAATCCTTTGGCGCATCTGAACACCGCACGTCTTGGAGCACTGGAACAACGGTGGGCCTCCAGACTTGCCAATTTCAGCTTTACCATCAAGTACCGGGCTGGTAAGACCAATGACAACGCCGACGCTCTGTCCCGTCTCCCTGACCAGTGGGAGGGACCCTCCACTGATGCTCAGTGGGAAGATGTGGAGATGCCAGCGTTCTATGCCCGGTTTGTGCGTCAAGATGCCCAGAGAGTTTACTCCCTACCGACAGAGGCAGCGCCAGCTACTCCTCAAGAAGAGTCAGAGCCCCCTGCGGAAAAGGACCTCTGGATGAGTCTTCAGGCTGATAGCCGTGCCATAGGAGAAGTAATGGACTATCTCTCTAGTGGGCGAGTGCCTGAAAGAATCCGGCGCAGAAGAGCTGATGGAGAACTGTCTCAATTGTGGCGCCAGAGAAAGACTCTGAGCATGCACCAGGGTCTGCTAAAGAGAAGAACTCTGGACCCTATCACTTATGACCGGCTATACCAGATTCTGATTCCCAGGAGGGACGCCAAGATAGTACTGGAAATGTACCATGACCAGTCTGGACACTTTGGCGCTCAGAAGACTGAAGCCACCCTCCGAAGGCGATTCTTCTGGGTCAACATGAAGTCCGACATTGAAGCCTGGTGTCGAGAATGCCCAGCCTGCGCCATCGCTCGAGGAGAGCGACACAATCAAAGGGCCCCTCTACGTCCCATTGTGAGCCAACGGCCCTTGGAGATCCTGGCATTGGACCACGTGAAGTTGGAGCCCAGCAGATCCGGTCACAGTTATGCTCTTACTATCATCGACCACTATACCAAATTTGTGGTTGCAGTACCTGTCAGAGATCTGTCTGCAAGGACTACCGCAGCGGCCCTGTGGAAGAGCTTCATCCTCCCCTATGGCTGTCCGGACCAGATCCTTACAGACCAAGGAACAGCATTTGAGTCCCAAGTCTTCCAGGAGCTGTGCACTCTATATGGCTGCAAGAAGCTGAGGACCACAGCCTATCATCCCCAAGGCAACGGGCTGTGTGAAAAGATGAACCAGACTCTAATCAATATGCTGAGGACTCTGACCCCTGCAAAAAGGGCTGACTGGCCAAAACTGTTGCCCGAATTAGTGTACCTGTACAACAATACCAATCATTGCTCCACAGGGTACACCCCGTACTATCTGATGTTCGGGAGACACGGACATCTCCCTGCGGATATGACCTGGGACATGGAGTCCCCTGATTCCCAGTCTTTACTTCCCCAGACTGACTGGGTTCACGAACACCAGAGGCGCCTGGCGGATGCCAGAGAAGTTGTGGATCTGCGGTTGGAAGAGGCCCGAGAGAAACAAAAAAGGGACTTTGATCGTAATGCCTGTGCTGAGCCTTTTGCCCCAGGAGATCGAGTGTGGCTGCGCAACAACCATCCTACCAGTAAGCTAGATGGGCGTTGGGAGCGTGAGCCATACCTAGTTAGGGACAGTCTCTCCCCTGAAGTCTACGAGATTTCAAGAGGAGACCGTCCACCACTCCGGGTACATAGGAACCGGCTGAAGAGATGTCTTCGTCCTTTTGCCCCTATGTCTACACCTCTCACTTCGACCCCCGACTTACAGACCTCCTTGTGTTCGCCTACCCCCAGTTTCTTGGAACTTGTGACTGTGCCTCAATTCTGTTTTGTTTCCACTCCAGTAAGAGGTACCTCGGAGAGACCATCATCCCCACCGCAGTCTCCAATACTGCTGCCTGTGGAGGATGATCCGGCTCCAGTGTCTGCAACCCCTGAAGCATCAGAGGCAGCTGAGACTCCGACTCCAGCGCTTGACTCAGAGGAGGACGATGAGGAGGTTGTTATCTTCTCCAGGCCGGAACTTCAAAGGTCTCAAAGGGAGACAAAAGGTAAAGCTCCTGCGTACCTGCAGGAGTACCAGCTGGTGACACGCAGAAGTAGGAGGCAGGTACGTTTTTCTGACACCGAAGTACTTACCACCGAAGAAGATGCGGAGTAACCCCTGAAGGGCTGTAGCCCACTTCAGGTACTGTACATATTGTGTATTTATCTCCATTTTCCCTAAAGAGCCAGAGACTTTCCTGAGACTCTTACCCTTATTTATCTCAGTCAAGAGACATACCTTGAACTGATTATTGTCCTGTGCTATGATAGCACCTCTTCCTCTGCCACAGCAGAGATTTCTTCAAAGGACTCTGTCCCTCTCCAAATAGAGGAGACCCTTTGCTTCTTCATTGCACTTTTCCCCCACATCAAGGGCTGTACCCAGAAGATGGACTTTGTCAGTAGAGACCTTCTGAGAGACTTTTGCCAGATACTACAAAGGAAAAGTTGCAATGTAATTTATTATCATTTTGCACTTAATGCCTTCCTTTTTAGGTATGGACATTCTGCATGCACTTTTTATGCCTTTTCTTTTCAGGAAAAGAGACATTTGCTACCGTGCTACTCTGAGTAGCCTATCTATCTGTAACGTTATGTTACAAGATGTGTACCCATTGGGCTCCTAAGCCAATGTGATTTTGCCAAATGTTTGCACACTGTCATATCTGCCAGTAGTCTGCATTAACCCTTTCATAGGCTTTTCAGGTTGTAGTGTGGCTGTGTCGGACCGTCTTCTATGTAAAACACTGACCGCTACCTGATCCCTCAAACCGAGGTTGGCACGTGGGGGTAGTCCGTAAACTGCGGGTCCTACAGGGGACCGGGGGTGTTACACAGTTAGCACCTGGATGCCACCCATACATGGGTAAGGATGCCAGTCAGGAGGTACTTGTGTCGCATATGCTAACGCAATGCAGATAGACACCATATAATTGCCGCCAGGGAAGAAGCGTTGATCAAACAAATATACAGGCCTTGGTGCAAGGAGTGGATTACAGGACATGACACCACACCTTTCCTACTGTACAGTTCGGTTTAATGGCGTCAGCGACCAACTGTCATACAGCTACATATTTTTGTCTTAGTCCGACACCAACCCAGGTGCCTGTCTCCAGGACCATGGGCGGTTTGTCCCTACACCTCACATAGCCTGCACTTCCCAGAAGTGCCCTTAGCCCCCTCCGTGCCCCAAACCATCTGTAGTCGAGCCGAGGGCGGCTCTTTCAATTGCCCCCGGGGTATGCAACACCCTCGCCAATGCAATGGCGAGGTAGGGTTTGCGAATACGTCCCACCTGCATGTAATCCCATTACACAACATGGTTCTGATAGGACATAGGGATATTGCAGTGGTGAATCCTGCCTGGCAAGGCAGAGGTTAAGTATTTTGTATAATGCCAGATGCTGTTATCCAATGATATGTGTTACATCCTGTGCTCTGTAAGCTGAGATGTGATTGGAGGAGCAGCCACCACCTGACCAAGGGGAGGTAATAAACCCTCTGGCCAGGAATGTTCTGGATGATTATTCTAGTGTGGAATCCTAGGAGAATCAGTGAGTGAGTGAGAAATCTCTGTCTAGCCCATACCAGAGCAGGAAGAGCCTAGCCCCTGCCTCTGAAGAGTGGAGCATTAGACTAGAGTTAGTGTAGTGAGGAAAAGGGGTATCATCTTACCTTTAAAGGTGATACCTGAAGCCCTACAGGACAAGCTGAAGCTTCCTACCAGGACACAGCTGCCTCCCAGCCTGCCCTCTACATCCAGGCTGGTGAACTATCTCCTGAGGCTCCCTCCAACTCACATCTCAGCACTCCATCTACCTGTTAAAGGCACGTTTGCTGCGGTTCCTGCGGTTCAAATAAAGAACTGTAAGTTGTTTTCTTCAACTTCTGTCTCCGTCTGGTCCCTGCTAATACGGCTGCCTTCATCACCGGCACCCTGTCCATCACCCAGAGACTCACACTCGGGACACTAAGGGGTTGCCCCAGGGAGATCCGCTATAGCAGCCTCTCCCTCATCATTTCTTGCCAACACCACCCTGCTGGAGACCTGCCAGGCTGTAGGACAGCCCTCCGGTTCCCCCGTACCAAGCACCGTGACAATAGCGTGCTTAGGCCGCAACCGCCAGCCACTCCGGTACAGCGGGCCCCGGCTGTCTCCAGGCCTCCCCTTTAAGGCTAGGCCCCGGTGGGGGATGTTGCACATATGCGTCCTTGGACACAGGAAAGGGGGCATTATACTATATGGGGGCCATTAAGTGCAATATTATACTATGTTTGGGTTCGTACAAGGGGGGGGGGATTAAATTTGTCCCACTTTCATTAGCCTAAAAGTTGGGAAGTATGCGGATTGATTTTTGCCAGTTTGTAGCCCACCTGTCATTAGGGTGTGAGGTTGTGCTGTAGGGAGCATGAACCTGTAGGTGGGGGTCACACAACAGTGGTGTGCATGACATGTATACACGAGCTTGAGGTGAATAAACCAGGTACAAGGGATGTACACAGAGGACATAGCAGACGGCCCGTTATCTGCTGCACCCGCCTTCTCCTGCCTCCATCCTCCTGTGTGTGTCCCGTGCCCTGAGCTGCCGGCATCTCCTCCCCTTCCAGTCTTTGTTTCCCGCGGCGCCCCCTCTGCAGCCCACCGCATCCCAGCTGGCCGGCCCCCACTGCCCATGACGTCAGAGCGCTGGTAGCGGGGTGACGTCACGGAGCGTGGACCGCAAGCGGCCTCCGGACTAGGGTTCGTGTGTGAGATCCCCGGCTCCGAGGTGTGATGTGACGGTGGCAGCGGCAGCACAAGGGGAGCTCATAGACAAGAGCGGAGCCTGACAGCAACAGGTGTGGGGCAGGGCCGGGGCTGTGTGCAGTTATCTCCCGGGAGAGGCCCAGGACTAGTGTGCGGCGCAGACACTGTGCCATTTCTTACATAGTAATATGCATTACCGCTTTACCATTGCTTTTCATATGATCTGCAGCTACTGTCTGATCGCAGTAAGAATCTCTGTAAAGGGTTAAGCATTGCATTTCTAAGCTGCTGTTCACATTTGTCTATTATCTCCTGCTTATAAGGGAGCGCCTGATGAATGGGGCAGTGCACTACAGGGTCACTTGTTGCTGGATAACTTGGTGCCAATTTTAATGCCAGGCAGTGCTGAAAAGTATGTTGCCCAACCTGCAGCTTACAAGCCCCCCTTCTACTTGCTGATTTGTATCCTTGTGTATTCTGATGATGACAAGTATCATCCGTATTGTGCAGACATCATGAATAACATCATGCCATTCTTTACAATTCTGCCAAGAATCCAGGACACTGGGTCAGTCCCCATTGTTTCTGTTGACTGGCTAAATAATTTCCTTTTCTTCACAAATTTCTTTTTATTGATTTTTTTTTTTTTTTTTTTAAAGTTGTCATTAGTGTCGTTCACGCTGCATCGGATGGTGCATTGTAGAAATAACCGAGGTAAATACAAAACAAATGTGGAACTTATCCAAAAGGGCAGTTATGTCTCAAGCAAGTCCATTTCCCCTGCAGACATGGTTTCTATAGATATAAGGCTGCTATTGTATCTTATCCAGTGCTACAGTAGTCTTCTTCCCTGCCATCACTTTTCTCCATCTCATCATTCTCCCATGTATTACTTGGACAACCCCCTTCATCTTCACAGCCTATGATGTCATTATTATTATAGTCGCTTACTATCAGTGGGGGACGTACTGCCAATGAGGTTTCAGGCTTTTTGTATTAAAGTAAGCCTAAACAAGGAGTGGACTGAAGGGAAAGGGGTGTAGATCTTGTCCTCCATGCTTTCTCATCCATTATATTCCATACCTGGTTTTGATGTGGGCATGGGCCCAGGTAGTTCCTAGGTATCTCCCCTGAGAATAAGTCATTTATGCTAATTATATGACATATGTTAAAGGGGTATTATAGAGGCTCAGGACATAATGGAATAGAAAAGGTGCCAACCACTGCTATATTTTTTCTACTCCATTTGCTGTAAAAGTTTTGGACAAATTTTTTCTCTCACCATCGGTAAGGAATGGGAAAAGGTGGGGCGATTGGCCTCTGCTGTATTTCTGAAATTGCAGGCCAGAATAGTGACCTGAAGAGTCATTACAATTAACTCGAGTCTCTTCTGGAGTCAATTGTAGCGAGTTGATGTGGCTTATTTACAACTATGCCTGCGCACACCGCACTTGGGTATCAAGACCAACGTGTAAAACACTACTACAGATATATTCTCCACCAATGTGGGTAGTAATCTCAGTTGTAGAGGAGATATGTTAATGTGATGGGTGATTGGACATCCATATACCTCTCCTGATAACAACTAAACAGTAGTCTTTTTTTACACTATTTATCTCACAGCTTTTTATATGGTACTTAAAAGTTGATTTTATTTAATCCTCTGAAAATATATCATGATGGCTTAAATAAGGTGGCTAATATTACAGCCAAGCATGATCTCCAAAGTAGAGACTGCAGCCCCTTTAAACAACTGACCAGTGGGGGTGCCAGGATATGGACCCCCACCCATCTAATGCTGATGACATATCTGATAAATAATTCCTGGCAAACTCCTTTAATTATATTCCGAAGTTACTTTGTTTGCTCAGTAAACACTGGTTGTAGATTGTAACGGAGGTGTTTATCTAGGGAATATTAGCGATAAGAATGTGTCACTCAAACAAGAGACAGAAATTGTGGAGCCGCCTGGAGTCAGACACAAACCTCTGCTGTTGCTGGTCGTACTGCTCCTGTAGGACTGCAGCAAGAAGGTGTTTTCTTTATATTAAAATCACAGTATTTTCTTTATAATAAAATGGAACATATTTACTCTGTATCCAACAATATTTCTTTACATAAACTCATTGGTGGCCTAATACTTGCTATAAACCTGTAAAGAGCTTTTAGAGAACCTTTCTTCATATCTTATTTGCCATGTGTTATCCAAGTGTGAGGTAATGACATATGGCATTAAAGCCTATTACCGAATCAAGTGTTCTATGTTTAGAAGATTGTTTGTTCTCCAGTCTTCCTGAGAACTTGGACACAAGAATCTATTATTGTAGATACTTTTGTTTTAACCCCTGCAGTAGATTTTGTTTTTATTTCAAAAATAAATTTTTGTTAAGATCATCTGCAACGTTTTTTACAAATTCATATTTCCATTGTTGCTTAGTTATGTGATGACCAGTAAGGATAGCAATGTGGTCTTTCAGATTCCTGTAATATGGGTGGCTGTGTAATGAGGCAGAATGTGACTGCAACATTACGTTGTAGCATTATGTAGTAGCATAAATTTGTAATCTTGTGTCGCATATTCGGCTGCATTCATATCTGTGTCAGCGTCTCCAATGGGAGAATCCATTGCAGATTCAACTGAAAGTTATGGACAGAAAGTTCTGAATGATGTGCTTTTTCACCAGGTAAAATAACAGACAACCATTATAGCCAATTTTTTGGTGTCCGTTGTTAAACAGCACTGGGGCTCCTCCCCCCCCCCCCCAGCAGTAGGGTGAACTGAAGCCTGCTGCCCACAAGCAAGTTCAAACCAAGAAACTCCATGCTGTTGCGGAATTTCCTCGACGAAACCTTGAATCACTGAATTGAACTGACATGCAGGGCAAATGTGCTCATGCGTTTTCGTTTGCCCACAAGTACGTTGAGTCTGAGAAAAACCATCAGTGTTCTGCAGGGATTTCTCAGGCTGAACCTTGTATCAGTTGAATGAACTCAGCATGTCAGTTCAGTGCAGTGATACGAGGTATGATCTAGGAAATCCCTATAGCGCACCGAGGGTTTTTTCAGACCGTACTTGCTCCCAGGCGTATCACACGGCCGGTGGAGAAGGGAGGGGGAGTGATTGCTCCTTACCCCTCCACTTTCCATTGAAAGCCAAGCAGTCGTACCATATATACGGTAAAATATTGTACATGTTCTATATCTTGTGATGAGACACTGTGTGCTCACTGCACTGTGATTTGGTGCCATAGATCTCTATGGGTGGGGCTGGATCACGGACCCCCATATGGTCATGGGCCTAGTCTAGTACTTAGTTCACAATTAAGCTGCAGTAACAGACACAATTTATGAACAGGTACCATGCCAATGTTTCCGTAAGTGGCTATACTGATGGGCTGCTGCAGTTACCGTGGTAGTTTGATTGGTAGTTATCTAAAGAAGTCAGTTTTCTCATTCTCATTCTGCAGTAGAAACTGACCTGTGTTTCAATGATCTTAATTTCCGCAGTGAAATAGAGCATTATGCTAAAATGTAAGATGCCACTTTTGTTATGTAATATTATATAAGATAGTTTTGTTATTTCTTTTTTTTCCATCATAATCCCTGGCTTCTAGTACCAGCCATGTCAACAGGGTGGCTGAAGCGTTGTCAGATTACCTGTGAAACTTGTGTTTCCGTTTCCTGCATTTTAGGAAATTATGGAATGTAAACATTTTTCATTCTTTTGACAACAATTCCACCAAATTTTCAGCAGATAATCCTTAAATAAGAAGTACTTGTGTTAGATTGGAAATGAATTTTGGTTGACCAGCCGTTATTGGGCTATATTATTGGGATACTAAAGTTTGAGTTCCTGGTGGAATAAGTATTACCACTAGAAAAAATGTATTTTATATTGACAAACGTTTTATAAAATGACTGCCTGTCTTTAGGCATCCCACACAATAAATGTCTATGAGGGGGAGGATTGTTAGCTTAGAGTGATTTATGGACTGGTAGAGTTGACAGAAGACAGGAGCAAAACAACTAATTTTGCTTTCGTGAAGAGGAGGGTGAGTTATACACCTCGTTGTTTTCCAAGGGAAACCACAAATCCCAGCATGCTAGAAACAATTCAGAGCATTACTGTTCTGTAATGTACCTTGCGGACCATTCACATACATAGGCTATCAATAATTCATATGAGCACAATGAATAATATATTGGCAGGTAGGCAAAAGAAGCACAGCTACATTAGGCATGTAAAGGCAAAGTAGGTCTATCATAAGTAAAGGTAGTAACTGCTTGCAGGGAATTAGAGGGGTTGTAAAAAACATATCTGCTTTCTCCTAAAAACAGCTCCTCCCCAAATGTAGGCAATGGTATTGCAGCTCTTGACCATCGGTTGTCAACGGTAATTAAGCTCTGTTCTTCTCTATAGAGCTGAGGTGCAGTATCACTATGAACCATGGGCAAATGTGGTGCTGTTTTCGTAAAAAATCTCCCATTTTTTTTAACCTTTTTAAGACTCTCTTTACAGAAATCCACTTTGTATACAAGTGAGATACAAATGTATCAATCATTCCAATTTCAACGTATAACAACAATTGTAACACATATTACAAGACTATTTCTTTTTACTTTTAGGAAACGTGTTCTGGAGACCATGCTGGAAACTATTGGTGCGTTCTTTTATCTTTACTTTTACTCTCATTTCTGTCTTTAAAGTTTGTTGGTATAAATACTATAATAAAAAAGAGCAATTGTATGATAGTGTATTCTACAGGATTGTACAATCTAGTCTAACACCTTTTTACATGCAGAAGAAGTATTCATACAGCAGTAGTGTTACCAGTTGTGAACTGTTTTCTGCTTGTAACTTTATGTTACAATGAGCCAAATTCCTACATTCCTGTGTATGGGGGCAGCACGAGAGGGTGAAGTGATAAGGGTGAATGAGCACTGGAAGTCATTCCTTAGTGGTACAGAGATAGGTTTGTTGTTTCTTACAGAATCATTTATAAAATGTACTATTTAATACTATTGATATTTACTGGTATAAGAGGGGAATAAAATATTGGAATTTTTTTTCTCGCTAAGATCCATTCAATAATTTCTTAAGACCATTGTGCATAAACTGCAGAACACAGTAACTGTTAAATCTACATAAAACTATTGAAAATACTTAATTGTGATTAGACAACAGAGATTAGAGTTTCTTCTCACTAATACTATTGATTTACTTAATGTTTGTTGAAAAGTTAGTTAGCTGAGCAAGTTCACACAAGCATAGCTAGCGCTTTCTTACATTTTAGAAGGAATAAGACAGAAACTTAAACAGATAAAGACCTACCCAACATGATTGGATAAAGACTGTGAATGCCACTTTCCCCTATTTCCTGAACTATTTATTCATGAAAAGAAGGAAAGCTACGGTTTTACCTAACAGTGCTGCGGTACACTGTGTCCATATCTTGTACAGTTGCATGCCTATATCTATTCATTATGATGTGCTATTTATCTGGCTATGACTTTTGTATTATGTATGTACCATTGTCGTTAGCCCGAGCCTGATCTTTTGCACTTGTTTTTTTTGCATTCATTTGTTTTGCTAAGTCTTAAGTAACTTGGACCTTTCTGTCACAAAACAGGCACAAATCCCTTAGTAAATGTGCCCCAATGTGTTTATTCTGTTGGTATTGCAACTGTGTTATAATGAAAAAATAACAGAAACGTGACAGATGTTGTAAATTAGATTTTCTTTTCTAAAAGTGCCCATCCAGTGCCAATAAATAATGTGACTTATCAGATATTTCAGTCATTTTCCTGTTGGATGCTCCCTCTCCCATCACATAACATCATTCCTACTATCAATGACCACTGAGTTTAGTCATCTATAGATTTATCTGTTATGGTCACAGGCAATAAGACAGGACATGTTGCTCAGAATATGGATTACTCTTTTCATGTAAGAAAGAAATTGAAAAGTAAATATATGGGTGAGAATGTGAATAGAGAAAAGACGATTATTAGAGTCACTTTTTTTAAGAGAAATTATTATTTTTATTTTAAAAGCCTTGTTTAGTGATACGTTATTTTCTTTTCTATTGCAGATACTCATCGTGCCTTGCAGGCCGTAGATCGCCTGCAGACAAAAGTTAGAGACCGTGGGGATATAGCAAACGACGAAAAGTTGTGTTTGTTAAAATCTGTTTTACAAAGTCCTCTCTTCAACCAAATTTTAAGCTTACAATCTTCACTTCACCACATAAGAGAACAGGTATAGAAATAATTTACATATTGTTTTTTTTTATTATAGAGGTCACTGTATATTGAAATAAATTCCAGTTTCTGCATCCCAGATATTCTAATTGAGAGATTTCTGTAATTCCCAGACATGTCATCTGAGCTTAATGTTTTTATAATGTGTGCACAAATATAGGGCAAGATGTTTTTCAGGATTGATTTTACTATTGAACAACTACAATGCTGTTTGTCAGTCTAAAAGAATAATAAACCTCAAACAAAATATTTAAGAAATTACAATGGATGTTCTCACTTTAATAAATTACATAACAACTCAGAATTTACAAATAAACCCCTAAATTAAAACTACCAACCCTTAATTCATGGCATATAGGTATATATGTGTGTGTACGTATGCGTGTTTCCCCTTTATTTTAAAGGAAATTTACCAACAAAATCAAGCATCATAAACCAGGGCCACTTACTTCTCCATACTGTGACTGTGGTAATCTTCTTTTATTTGTTATCCAAGGCCTTCTTCCTTCTAAAATCAACTTTTGTGTGCTAAAACATCCTCTGCAGTCATATTAAATCAAGCAAAGGAACAGGTGAAGTGCAGAGGGAACGGAGGGGGAAGGGCGAGACAGTGTAACATCCTATGAAGCCAGAGCACGGAGGGACTTTCATTTTTAATGAGGGCCTGTCACCCTTAAAAACGGCACGTGGAGTAAGCACTAAAGTAAGCAGCTCCAAGTACTACAACAGTTCCAGCAGTGTTACACTACTAGCATTATCAAAACCTCCGATAACGATAGCAGTGTTGTTTTTAAGGGTGAAAGGTCCTCTTTAAAACTGATTTCCAGAATTCAATGAAAACTTTAAAAATATTTTCAATTTTCTATGCAAAGGATTTTTCATTTTTCAAGTTTTATTGCTGTATTATTATAAATAATTTAAATAATTTTTCACCTAGGTCATGTGATGTTATTGTGATCTGATAAAAATGACTATACCACACAGACAGGGCCGATTCTAGCCTTTTTGCTGCATGAGGTGGAAATTAAAATGCTGCTCTCCCCCCCCAGTGACACAGGCTCACAATCAAAAGGCCCTGGCTCCCTTGCCATCGGTGACTGACACTACACTTACTAATGCTGCTTCATCAGGAAGAGAACTTCATTACAACTTTAGTCACTTTTAGTATATGAAATGAATATTTATTATATATCATATACAGCGTCCACTAATTAATCAATATGCAGCCCCTAAGGCTGTGTTCACATGATGCATTTACATTGTGTTTTGAAACCCAGTGCAAATGCATTGGGCAAAACTCACCGAACGCATATAATTACAAATAAAATATGTAAGACACAAGTTTCTACATAACAGGTATGTGTTTTGGAAGGGTTTAGTGCAATGCGTTTTTTGGCATTGCCTTTCAAAAACTCGAAACAAGCGAATTGCGTGTGGATTCCCCCCCCCCCTCCCTATTTATATACAAACCCACCTAATGATTTTATTTGCAGTAATAAATATATACATATATACCCTTTGACCTCGCGATATCATGCTGTGTTCTATGTGCCGGACATAGCAGCAGCACGCACCTGGCATACAAAATCATCACTATGTAAGGGCGAACAGAGAGCGAGCAACAGCAGGCAGAGTAGTCTCACTAGCTATAGAACAGCGAGACAACTCTGCAATTCAAAGTGCCTAAGGAAGATCTGATCTGACACCGTACGCCGCTAAGTGGACGGTGTCGGAGAAGATTAGCATATACACACGCCCCCACCCCTGCTGCAGCACCTCCTCTCTGACGATCCGGTACATTGAATGGTCAGAGAACGGGGGCTCTTATCTCGGTAACAGTGGGGGCTAATACAATTAAAAGTGCCCCTGAATCAGGGAGCAAGTCCCTAGATTCGGGTATGTTAAAGTTAATAAGTTTGGGGTGGTGAAAGGTCCTCTTTAAATTTTGTAATTGAAATGGTCAGAGGGTTTTTTACACAATCCTCCAATTGGTCCAGTCTGTAGCTGTCCATGTGATACTCTCCTGATGTATTATTTGTAATATAGAAGACAACAATGAGG
This sequence comes from Engystomops pustulosus, assembly GCF_040894005.1. NCBI lineage: Eukaryota > Metazoa > Chordata > Amphibia > Anura > Leptodactylidae > Engystomops > Engystomops pustulosus. Next base: position 125,012,650 of record NC_092411.1, on the reverse strand, counting down.
CAGAGAAATCTAACAGTCTTGCAGTGTCTGGGAGGAGACAGGAGGTTGCGGGAAAATGTGTCCATCATAATATGCACTTCCTATATTTGTATACACATAGCAATCAGGATTTTTCCTAGATTGGCATGCCCTTAGACCTACTGCTTTTCAGAAAAACTACACGTTATGGATTGTAGCTTTGCTAAACATGTATTTGGCCCACTTATAGAAGTGGATATTATAAAATAGAGCAGGTCTAGATTTATTCAAATTTTTCATTCCAGGTGAATGCAACACCAACTGGATCATCAATAACAGAGTTTGCACAAATTTCTCCTTTTGGATCAAGCACTCTTTCAACACAAACCGAGCCATATCCATTCACCCAACAGAATGGCAGTCAGTTTTCTTCTGAGGAAACCTTTGTACCATCTTCATTTCCTCAGATCAATGGCAAACCAGCAAATGAGGATTTTGATCAAATCATCAAAAGGATGGCTCAGGTATGGATTCTTTGTTTTATTAAAAACTAATATAATGGGTAAAAGCTCAACTAACTGGCTAAACTCAGTGGACAACCCTTTTGTTATAATATTGGTTTAAGCCACAAACAGTCACATTAAGGGCTCAATTCTGGATCAATACTTTCTCCTCCATTGTTAAGAGCACATAATTAAATAACTTTGACTATATACAGAGTGTAATAGATGCCTTATATTCTCAGGATGCTTGATTCATTCTTGTTGACTTTTAAACCTCTGACCTCACAACATTTTTCCAAAACTCTGCACATTGTCTAGGGCCGTCAGATTGAAACAATGGACATGGTTAAGCCCTCAAGTGGCAGTCTTGGTTTTAGTGTAGTTGGATTAAAGAGTGATAACCGAGGAGAACTTGGGATATTTGTTCAGGAAATCCAAGAAGGAAGTGTTTCTCATAGGTGAGTTGTGTATTGTCCTCACTGCTTTCATGTGTGTATTGTATTGGTGACATTTATTTGGATGTATTCTGATGTTTTCAGTGTATATAATGCCTATGACTTTGCTTTGTTTAAGGGATGGAAGATTAAAGGAGTTTGATCAAATTCTGTCCATAAATGGTCAGCCACTTGATCAGACAATTACACATCACCAAGCCATTAACTTACTGCAGAGGGCAAAGGATTATGTTCAACTAGTGGTTGCAAGAGGACCATTACCCCAGCTGGCTAGTCCTGTAATATCTCGCACACCCTCTGATGCCAGCACAGTGTCTGCTCTTTCAAGCCCTGTAAGTCATGTCTTCTTTAATTATTAAGTGTTGCCAAGAATAATAAGAGACAGGAGTAGCTTACTTCTTTATTGATCCAGAAGTCCCAGTGCCAGCAGGTAACTAAGAGAGAATGCCAGCAGCACTGAGCAGAGGGGATGGTGATGTCATTAACTGCTCTCTGCAAGGGTTAGGGCTGGAGAAGTGGTAGCCGCTCTTCAAGACAGAGGGGGAGACTTATGTCAATTCTGTCAAAATGTGTGGCATCGGCACACGCTATAATGTCAGCAAGTGGCTGACGACATGGTGTATGGGACAAGACCGCGCGGAGTGCCGAAGACAGAAGAGGACCTCTGGGGGGCATCAGAAAGTTGGTACAGAGTTTATTGGGGTTTTTTAGGCTGGGCAGGGGGCTTCTGGATATATATGGGGTGGGGGATACAGGCACTGGCTATATATATGGGGGGGGGTGCAGGCACTGGCTATATATATCATGGGGGGTGCAGGCACTGGCTATATATATATCATGGGGGGGTGCAGGCACTGGCTATATATATCATGGGGGGGTGCAGGCACTGGCTATATATATCATGGGGGGGTGCAGGCACTGGCTATATATATCATGGGGGGGTGCAGGCACTGGCTATATATATCATGGGGGGTGGTGCAGGCACTGGCTATATACGGGGGGTGGTGCAGGCACTGGCTATATACGGGGGGTGGTGCAGGCACTGGCTGGGGGGCATGTGAACAATGCATTTCCCACCCTCAGCTTATACACAAGTCAATAGGTTTTCCCAGTTTTTTGTGTTAAAATAAGGGGTCTTGGCTTATACTCGGGTCGATTTATTCTCGAGTATATACGTATGTTTGCTGTGCCCTAATCTCGCCATAGTAGTCTTGAATGACTTCCTTGAGGACAGATAAAAGTAGTTGCCATGTTAAGATCTAACCAATGTGTTCTGACAAGTCTTCTGTTACTATTTGCTGTCATTAGGGATTTTCATTCAGTCTCTTGAGGTGGAATCTTGGAAGCTCAGAATCTCCCATTGCCCCTCTAGAAAGTTAGGTCTTTAAATACATTTTGAAAATCTTTTTGGGGTTTCTGACAAAAACATTTACCCTCTATCTATTGGATTAGATAGATTATAAATCCCCTGAACTCTCCTAAAGTGAAAAGGACCTCTAGAATTCAATGAGGTGCAGGATTTCTACAGCACACCAATATTTACATGGACAGCCTAGAAGACTGCCATTCCCTGACTTTTGGTCTCTCATTCTGCCAAATGGCTGAAAGTCCCAGGGGTCAGATCCCTGTGATCAGTTATTTATCCCCTTTCTTGTGGATAAGGGATGAATGTGTTTCATGACAAAACCCTTTTAAAGAGAACCCGTTAGGCAAATTAACCCCCTAAACTAAATATATTTTCATGAACTGCTATTAGAAAGCATTGCCTCTATCCCTTCATTGTCCCTCCTACATGCTTGTAAACCTAAGCAATGAGGTCCTAAAGCTTTATGCAAAGGACCTGTGAAATGTCCAATGAGTCATTAGCATATTCAAGCTGTCCAGCTTATTCATGAGTGGGAGGCACAGTCACACCCCCCACTGCTTGACTGAGAGCCTGTATAATGATGTGAGGTATAATGGTGTAATGGCTCCTCCATGTGCTTCCTGGTGCTGGCGCCCTCTGCAGCCTGTGTGTATAGGAGAGATACAACAGCTCCAGGTAGCCATGTTTAGCATAAAATATCAGGTACATGTGTAGCTGATGTCTGTGTCTCACACATGTGTATTAGGAGGGAGAGCATGTCCGCAGACTAGCAATGCTTTACTACACATTACACACAGACATGAGTAGGGGGAGGAGAGGAGCGGGGAGGGGTAACAGGGGTGACATCACTGCCTCTGACCATGTGACAGCCTCATTTACATAATAAAGAAAAGATTATTTTAGAATGACTAATGTATGAATTGACTAGATAAAGGCTGTGATGGAATCCTTGTGGGCTGCTCCAACAGGTAGTGGTGACAGGACTAATAACAGAGACCTGATGGCAGGTGTCCTTTAAAGAAATGTATTTAAAGGACCTCTACTATCAAGATCAAGCATCATAAACCAGGGACTCTTACTCATAAATACAGGAACTATAACTTTGGTAATCTAATTATATTTATTATTAATGGCCACATTCTTTCTAAAAATCAACTTTTAAAATTATGCTGATGAATCGGTTCCCGGAGTCCCTCAGTGCTGCACGTTCACAGGCTATTACAGTTTGTAAGAAGCATAATATTGAATATTGCTCAGTTTGGCTTTTGGACTACAGTGCTTCTCTTTTATTATCAGATGCAGTGGCAGCACGTGGAGAGTATTGAACTGGTAAATGACGGCTCAGGTTTGGGCTTTGGAATTGTTGGAGGAAAGTCAACAGGAGTGATAGTCAAAACCATTCTACCAGGGGGAGTAGCAGACCAGGTATGCTTGATTGTTACTGCACATGTATGTAAATGGATTCTTAGGGTTCAGACTAAACGTATTGAAGGGCTATTTATAATTTGCAAGATACAGGTATTTTTATTAATTTTCCAGATCATTTGAAAAGGTGCAGTCACATTACACACATTTTTGTTTCTGCTTTTGTGCATTTTAGTCTTTCTTAAATATGCTGAGAAATAAGCCTTGCTCACTTTTGTAGACAAAAAAGAATATGATGGCAGAGTATCTAATGCCAAAACGCACTGCCAAATCATACATGTGCCCCATGGAAACTAACAACAGATGCGCAATTGGCATCCAATTTTTTTTGTTTAACACACATAAATGAAGGTGCAACAACCAGTTCTTTAAAGCCATTGGCAGGATTTACTCATTATTTTTTACATATTATTATTTTTTACAGTTACCACCAGGTTATGAGCATTGCATATATACATTTTATGTTGCTCCAGCAACATGTTTTTTTTTTTTTTTTTTTCTTGTTGTGCCAAATTTCTTCCATTTCCATGTTATTTCTGAAAGAGTTGTCAATCATTGTGGAAAGGGCAGTGCATGATTGCTGGTAGGCAGCATAGAAAGAACAAAACATGCACAAGGAGGGATGGCTTCATCTCTGTGCCAAAGGCTAATTTGCATAAAAATAAGAACCTGAATTCAATTGATGAATCCTCGGAAAGCAGTAAAGTTATACTTGGAAAGTAGATAAAGTTTCCATAAGTTTTGGTTTTTACTTAATTAGCGCTAGACAAGGAAACCTGAAATAGGGAAGGCTGAAATAATCATTTTACGGTCAGTTTGATTTTGGATTTTTTTTTTTTTTTTTTTAACAAAACCTCTGCAATATCTTACAACATTTGTGTCAAATAATGTTGTGTGTGTATGGTAGTAACGGATAATTTTTGGTTTCTTTATATTAGCATGGCAGGCTACGCAGTGGAGACCACATATTAAAAATAGGTGACACAGACCTTGCTGGAATGGGCAGTGAACAAGTTGCCCAAGTTTTGAGGCAATGTGGAAACAGAGTAAAGTTGGTTGTTGCAAGAGGTCCAGTGGGTGATTCGTCCGCAGTGGTTTCTACAGGGATTCAGATGCCTCCTTTGATATCTTCTACACCAGAACTGCAGGTAAGAAAAAGTGACAACATTTCTAAATCTATTGGGCCGTTTATCGCCTCCACAATTGTTGCTGTTATTGTAAGGATTGCCCGCCTGAGGGTAATAAGTCGAGTTAGCTTATTGGATACCAAAATTTAAATCGCTGCTTTGCTCTTTAAAAGTAAGTGCTAGATAATACATTTCAAGCATGTCAGAATAGGCGGCAAATACTAAAGGATGCAGAGGGTTGGACTTCGTGAAGGTTGTAAAAGGCCCGCTTTAAATGATAAGGAAGTCTGACTTTTTTTTTTTTTAAAAAAGGCAACCTGTAACCATGAAGATGAAGTCTAATATTTAATGGAGTGGGAGACGTTTGAACTGATTGATAGGAATTTTTGCATTTTTTTTTTTAATTCTTTATTTTACTTGGGTGACATTTGCTGTCTCATAACTTGCATGTTCCAGAGTAGACATGAGCTTGTGTGAAGCACAAATGGTGTGTGCATATTTGCAGTACAAATGGAATCCTACCATGCAGGATTTAAATGGAAAATGGTGGGGCAGAAGACTCAGACCATTTCTACTAAAAATATTAATGGGGAATGTAACATCAATTCTCAAGAAGGTAGATGAATTGCAAACTTTACTGTATAGAGATTGTTGCCTCCTTTGTTTTAGCGAAACCTGGTTACATGATGACATTAATGATACTGTAAGTACTATTGATGGATTCTTCCTGATAAGGGCAGAAAAGTTGGTAGCTCATGCGGTTAGAAAAAGGGAAGGGATCAAGGGAAGTTGCCTGATCAAGCAACTACTAAGTTAAAATTTTGCATTAAGGATATTGAGCTACTGGCGGTTGTTGTTACGTACTCGCTAGAGGGCATCCTCTATGCCTAGAGAAGGTGGCTCTACCGTAGACACAGATTCTTTACTGTGAGACTGTGGAACTCTCTGCCACAGGAGGTTGTCATGGCGGACTCGATGTACAAGTTCAAGTGAGGCCTGGATTCTGGAGTGCAAAAATATCATGGTTTATGGGGGAAAAACATTTGTTCTTAAAGGTTTACATTTTTGTTCTTAAAGGTTGTGATGGACTTAAGTCTTTTTCCAGCCTTTTATACTATGGTACTATGATATTAGTCTCTTTATTTCTATAGATACAATTGGCTTTTATATTAGATTCCTCTATTAACTTTGCTCTGTAGGATGTTTATATTGTATGAGAGCTGAGAAAATGTGATAATAAGCATCTGTTGGTCAAACAAGCTAGCTGAGGTGCATGGCTACCAAAACATAATTATTTGTATGTCTTAATACAGGAGTTTTAGATAAATCATAAGCATGTCTGTAAGGTACATATCTCTTTACAAATACTTTCTCTACAGATTGTTAAGTGCATTATGTTTTGTTTTATTATCTATTCAATTTCTGCTCCTTCTATTTAAGGGTAACGTTGGAATGAAAAGAGAAACGTCTGGTGAATCCTTTGACGTCAAACTAGCAAAGAATGCTCAGGGCTTAGGAATAACTATTGCTGGTTATGTTGGTGATAAAAATGCAGGCAAGTGTATTTTGCATACAAATGGGATTTATTCCTCATAGTGCCTCTTTGCTTTTTATATATGTATGTTTTATACATGGGCCTAACAACCCTCTCTCTATACTTGCCTCTCTCTGTGCACCCATTCCAGGGCAGTGTCTCCCTGTTACTGGCAGCCTCTAGTAGATGCACGCTCTTGATGTGACATCACTGCTGAGCCTATGTGAAAGGTGCCGGAGAGCGGTAACAGTAGGGTGTTTGAAAATATATATTATAGTTGTGTATCCAAAAAAATGCAATGAGGCAGCACTCCGGTAAGTATAAAGGTGATCTTTATTCACCAATGCCAAAATAAGGTGCAACGTTTCAGCTCATCCATAGAGCCATTATCAAGCGTCAAGCATGCTTGATAATGGTTCTATGAATGAGCTGAATCGTTGCACCTTATTTTGCCATTTGTGAATAAAGATCACTTTTCTACTTACCTCATTGCATTTTTTTGGATATCTGACCTTACAAACCGGTGGATCGGGTTTGTTGGAGGCGTGCACCCACCATTGGATTTGATCCATTATACTCGCTGTGCTGCTCCACAATCGGACTGTTTGTTATAATAGTTGTCTATATATATATATATATATATATATGATAGATCCTGCATAACCATATACAGTAGGGGGGTTCTTTTTATTGCTCTTTACTTCATTTTTACTATCAAGTACACAGTACCGACAATCCCTTACTTGGTTGTTTCCTTATTCACAGAACCTTCTGGTATTTTTGTGAAAAGCATTACAAAAGGCAGTGCTGTAGAACAGGATGGAAGGATTCATGTGGGTGACCAGATCATTGCTGTAAGTTTCATCACTGTATAGTATTTACATACATTCTGCAATTGTCTATACAGTATCAGTACTAAGCTTTGTGCCATTGTTGTACCTCATCTAGTTATGACTTGTACAAATATATATTGTGTACAAATTTTTTGAGTTTATACCATTTCAGACCATTTTTTTCTTTTCCGGGGCCTACCATTCCTGACCATTCATCACTGTTCTTTCTTCATAGAGTATATTAATTTGGCTCTCTATTGTCAGAAAGTTGCTGATATCCTGTATTCCCTGGCCAAGGACTGCCCATCTGACAGTTTAGAGCTTAATTAGCATATTGATTGCAGTAATTACATGGATGTATGGTAGGGGCTGGAGAAATAAAAATACAACTGCACTGAACTTGGTAATGTAACACTTATAAAAGGAAACTGTTGAAGTTGGTGAAGTGGTGAAAAGTGCTATTTGATCCATTGAATCCTATGGAATCATATTGTGGTCTTGAAAATTATGGAAATTAGAACTTAATTTAAAACATAGTTCTTTTTCTGCTGTCACATTTCCTTTAAGGGCATAATATATGAAGCTGACACATGCATGTAGCCTTCAGCTTTTTAATAACTCATGATTGTGATTTTAGTATTTTTATTTGAGGTAATTAAAGTATTAATCTTCATGTTAATGTTTTATACTTGTCATTTTTTTGTGTTTGTGCTTAACAGTAAAGTCATTTATTTTTACATGAAGATAGCTGGTTATTTATTTTTTTTTCTAGGATCTATTAGTTCCAGTGTCTTTTTTTTCATTATGTGCCATGTAAACTAAAACAGATGGTGTAATATATTCTTAAGAGGGTGTGTTGTTTTGTTAAGATTATTTAAAAAGCAGATTAAAAAATCATCTGGAGTTCAATCTGTTCTTTATATCTGACCAAAAACAACTGATAATCAATTTAACAATATGTTTAGGTTGATGGAACCAATCTCCAAGGTTACACTAACCAGCAAGCCGTGGAAGTTCTGCGTCACACAGGTCAGACTGTCCACCTAACATTAGTTAGAAGGGCACAGAAGCAGGATGTCATCGCTAATCAAGCTGAAGAATGCTGTAGATCAACTGACCAAACTGTGGCAATAGAAAATGTCATGGACGATCAAGGTAAATCCACGGGGTAGACCATATGCCTGTCTGACTAACCCATAGTAATTCTTCTCCTACTCTGTGAAATTGAAATAGGTTGGCCATAACCAGTCTGCAGTTTCATCCTTGTGGATAGGCTTTAACCAAATGCTGCATAAAAACCTTCAGCACTATGTGGATAGTTTTTCCTCAATTTTCAGCAAGTCACTTATTTCTTTGGATTCGGGAGTGGCTTTCAGTTTTTGCCATGCTAAGATTTAAAATCGAGATCGAAATCATGGCTGAAAGCCAGTCAAAAAACATCTGCTCTCTGCTATCTTTTGCCGTAGGTTGGACTGTGGTGGAATGTACACAACTGAGATTCCACAATGAACCTGACCTGTGTGTCTCCACTGCTGAATAGTTATTCTCTCTCAGATTTATAAGGCATATCCTCGGGGTACTGGTTCCAGCCTCTGAAACTGTGTATGTCTATATACTATTACTTAGATGAAGGATCGAAATACAGAAACAAAAGTCATAAAAGCAAATAGAGGAAGACACACAAACTACACCCACTCTCTGTTCACAGCAGCACTTTCCATAAAGGTCTTCATTATATTACTTTTAGTTTCTTTAAAAGGGTTCTCCAGCCAAATACAACCCACAGTGTAGGGGGTTACTTGTTGATCGGTGGGGGTCTTGGTTATAGTATATCATAAGAAAAATATAATGGTATGCGGCACTCTTAATCATGATCTCCACCAGATCATGGATGGAAATCATGATTAAGACGCAATATCGTCGAAACGCGTCAATCCCAGACGTTCTTATCATTCCATGTAAATATGCACCAACCGCTTTGAAATAAAGGACAACTGATTTTGCACAAGTACGTTGTGGTTTTCTGGAGTGCAGCATACCATTATATTTTTCTCTACAATTTGGATCGTGAAAGTCAAGGATTCGGTAGCGTGCACCACCACATGGATTGTTCATAGGAGGTCATTTGGTGATTGGGTGAATGATTCTACAAATATTTATTTTTATTACCCACTAATCATGATCCGTTGTATGACTGGGTACAACAGTCTCCCTTTCTCGAGATTTGTAGGGGTTCCATCACGGAGACCCCCACTGATCAGCAATGTAGCCCTTATCCTGTGGCTAGGGGATAATGTGTATGTGGCTGAAGAACCCCTCTAAGCTTTGCTTATATGTCAAGTTGTTCCGCTGTTTTAAAGGGTTATTGTCCTGTTAGCCAAAATATAACCAATATTCTCCTTTTTTTTTTCTCCATATAGTCTATATAGAGGTTTATAAATTCTATAGAGGTAAATGGGAGCTAAAGATATGACAATGCAGAGTGAGCTACACCATTTACATAACTTTGAGAGTGTGCTCCCTAACTGCATCTGCCAACAGTGGTCTGTTCCCTCCAATCACACATTAATGTTTTTTCCTGTGATGTGAACAAATTCTTAATAGTAGTTAGGCTTCATGCACACAACCATTTGATTCACTCAGGCGGGAACCCGGCCAGGCAGAGAAAGGGGGAGGATTGGCGCTCCCTCTCACTTACCTATGAGGCTGAGCAGCCACACTGCAAATCCACTTTTCTGCAGCACGGCGCCAAGCTATGTTACAGTGCGGCAAGACACTGTGTTCTCCACGCACTGTGACCAGGTGGAATTGACCTCTCTGGGGGCCGTGATCAGGCTAAAATTCGTGTAGCCAGATCACGACCCTCAATGTGGTTGTGTGTAATGTAATGCAATTTAGGAAAAAATAATGTAACAGCTAGCGGTAGTCTTCAAGCTTTTAACTCTCCTCTAAAGTAAAAACAGAATTGTGTAGCACACTTTAAAAGCTTTCCCATTTCTAAGAAATCTGTTAATACAGATTTAATGTAGTTTCTATTTTTATGCAAATTAGCTTCTTGATTCCCATGGATTTGTAATGGTCTCTGTAAAAGGACATCTACCACCAGGATAAAGGATGGTAAACCAAGCACACTGATCTACCCCGGTAGCATGTATGCCCTTCTTTAGGCTTCATATGCCCTTGTAAGAAAAAAAGGCTTTTAACATTATGCAAATTAGTCTGAGCCCCATTAACATTAACGCCTATGGAGCCTGGAGCCCCTCAGGTTCATTTGCACTCACCACCATATGAAATCCACACCACTTCTCCCCACGTCATCCGTCCGCCTGGCCGAATTAACACACCTGTGGCTGTGTTGGAGTGGTAGTGTACTCACTGCAACGCTGGCAACACTAAGCAGGAAGAAGCGCTTGCACATTGAGCCCACTTTGACTCATAGATTCTCTACCAGGATACCAGGCAGAGAATCAATGTTCATTTTATCCTTTTGTGAGATTTTTTTTAGGTGAAAAAAGGGTGTCCTTATGCTATAAGGGCTCAATGGGAACCTACCCTCGACTAAATTTAATGTTTTTACATCTTCTGTTAGGCCTTCAAATGTGAGCTGATAGTTGGATGCAACCTTTTTATTTTTAATTTTTGTCCTCTGATGTTACAGAAGAAACATTATTTTCAAATAATGAAAAAACAAACTGATGCTGATGGAAAGCATGGTGTCCAGTTTTCCTATTGATGGGTCCATCCAAACATCTGTTTAAATTACAATACCTTATTTCCAAAAATGGAGCATAATAAACAGAAGTCTGGAAGCCTATGTGAAATTGACTTAAATGACAGATCTCCGGGAAACATCTCTTATGAAATCTTTAAAAAAATACCGTACAAAATGCAGTTTTACTATTAGGGTGATTTGGAAAGTTGTAGATTCCTATTACTATAACCCAGCGGTCAGGAACCTTTTTGGCTGATATGCAGCCAGCCCCTCCCTTGTGTACAGCCAACCCCCCCCCCCATACAACCTGCCAGCCAGTCCCCCACCCCAGCACATACAAATTAAAAAACCATGTACCTACCTTTCCGATTCTCCCCCACAGCTCCGCTACTTGAAGCAGTCCAACCGGCAGTGACAGTTCCATGCCCACCGGCAGTTTACAGACTATGACATCTGCTGCTTGCCAACGTCATAGTCTGTGCAACACCGGCGCGCACGGAGCTGTCACCGCTGGCTGGACTGCATCAAGTAGCGGAGCTGCAAGGGAACATAGGAAAGGTGAGTACATGGCTTTTTATGGCCCCTTATGGGCAGTCCGCCCCTGGATAAGAGCCCTGTCTGTGAGCCAGATATGGCCATCCATCTGGCTTACGAGTCATAGGTTGACCCCTGCTGTAACCCTATAAACTGACTGTAACATATCTAAATATGTAGTTATTTTCATATTTATTATGATTCACAGTAGCGTCTAATGGGTAGTTTGAAACTAAAACAATTCCAAAAGTTTGATTTAAAAAAAAAAAACTACTTTTTTTTTAGACTAAAAAAAGTAAGAATGCTGGTTTTGTCAGCACAGATTTGTATATCCTGTACTATTTTCTTCATCAATTCTTTTATTAAATAGTCGTTATTGCCTTTGATTAATGGTTCATGATAGTGGATGTCAAATGTACTGTAATTTGTATGTTGTCAATTACTTTCATGTATGCCTCATACTTTCTTTTACAGACAGTACTAAGAAGACTCAACCGCTATCATCAGTGATCAGTAGTGATGTCAAACAATCTGCATCAAAAGGAATAAGCGTACAAACAGGTATTGGTTTCCATAGTGTGCTGCATGGGGAAAGCATTCTGCCGCAATCTGTCAGTGCTAAAGTTGGCCAGCTGTCCCTTAGATCTATCTTCTAGCTGTACTGTGGCATCTGATAGTTGTAAATTATTGTTTAAAAAAAAAAAAAAGTTAAATTGACCCACAGCGCTGTTTGGAGCCATTTCAAAAATTGCATATGCTGGTATTATTTCTTTGTGATGTAAAGTAAAAATGCCAATATGGGTGTTATCGCATTTTATGTCATGTTGGAGGAAAGTTTTTTTTTTTTTTTTCAAAAAGCTTCAGGCAGTAATTGTTTTAACTTGCATTTTTTGTAAACTGATACATTTGTACCATATGGTCTTTTATGGGACAAAGAAATGGATCTTGGGATATTCAAGGAACAATCCCGAACTTCTATACTGTAATTGTTATCAATGTTTTTAAGGGGTTTTCAAAGAGTGCAGGAAATGAAAGAAGCTGCTGAAAATGTTTGGTCATGTCTCCAGTGCTCATGATTTAGTGATCCCTGCTGGTATTTATTGACTTTTTCTACCACAGTGAAAAGCTCTACTTACAAAACACTAATAACTGGGTTTAGTGGCAATTTGATGTACAAGCAGGGCCTCTCTAGAACATGGCTCTTATTCACAAGGGAATTCTATGCCATTGGGATGCAGTGCATTGTATTGCTAGGGAAAGTTAGTGGTAAAAATCAGTAAATACAGAAAATCTGCCTTGCGATTTACAGTATAACGAGCTAAAAGTTAATATCTTTCTTATGTAATTCAGTATAAAAAATAATGAATAGAAATGATTATAAAAGGAATGCCTTTTTGAGCATAAAAATGCCACTAAAATGACATTGATTGGTTCATAAACTATTCTACGGTATACAGTAGTTATATAATAACACATTATTTAAAACGTTATTTGACACAGTTCTCAAGTGAGTGTAACTTGCAGATGTAAGCAGTTTGCACTATGGTAAGAGATTGCAAGCATATTTTCGGTGTATGCTTATTAAGCATGCTTATTTCCTCTCCGAACAATCTGATCTTAAACAAATGTTAGTGTTTTTAGTTTCACAGACAATGGGTCTGTTAACCCTTTCTAACATTGGCAGGAACATGGCAGATGAAACTTAAATGTTGATAAATGGTCAGCAATGCACCTTGGTCTCAGTAAATGCAATTCTACATACACACAAAATGGAATAGAAACTAAAGAGCAACTTGGGTACTCTGTATTAAAAGGAAACTTTAACAGGGTGAGTATAAGACCCTACTAGGGTCACGCATATTATACTTACCCTGATTTAAATTTTTCCTGAATCATTGACGTCCAGAAGCTATGACAGCCATGTCCTGGTTTCAAGCCAATAAGAGGACACTGGCAGTCATTACTGTTGCTATAAACAACTATTACATAGGTTTTGTTACATAGCTCTCCATGGCTGCTTCTGCAGCTTTGAATGGTTAACACTGCTGACACGCTCCCTGTAATGTAACCAAGCTGCAAAAGTAATTTCCCCCCCTGTATAAATACCATGTCTGAGTACCCCTTTAGTAGGGAACCCAGTTTTGGGCTGAACATTCAAAGAAAAACAATATTGGAAAGCTTGAGAGATTCAAAAGTAGGCAACCAGAGTAAAGGAGAAGGATCTTCTTCATTCCCCCCTTCCTTGGGCAGAGCTGATAAGGGCAGAGGATGACTTGATGTGACGGGAATGAGGGAGATGCCACAGACATGGGTATGTTTCTGAGTCACACAGTGACTGGCATAAATAACACACCCCTTTTGACTGGCTGATCCTTCTGGCAGGGTGCCAGATTTACAGACTTCATTTTCTGGGGATAGGGAGTATGCATTTTTTTTTTTGGCTGCTGGCTACATACTAGGAGGCTGGCTAGCTTTATATTGGGGAGCAGGGGCTGTTTAGTTATATACTGGGTGGAGGCTGTGGCCAATGCATTTCCAACTCTAGGAGTATACTCGAGTCAATAGGCTAAAATAAGGTACCTCAGCTTATTATTTGGGTCGGCTTGTACTCGAGTATATACAGATAATATGTTTTTGAATTATTTTTGCCTCTAGTTGTTGCTGTCACTTTATACTGTACTGTATAAGAATTGATTCCCAATTTGGCCCAAGCAAAACATTAATCATTAAACAGAAATCACACAGAAATAATCAGCATATCTGTTGTTTTTTATTTTATACACTGATATTTAGGAGTTTGGATTTGAAATAAATTTGAAGATCTAAGCATTTTTTAAAATTTGTTTATTTTTCCAGAAGATGAATGTATCCCAACCATACCTGACGATGATGCTCTTAGAAGCAAGTGGCAAAGAATTATGGGTGATAATTATGAGATAGTGGTATGTTTACTTTGAAGTAGGCAGCATTTTGTGAACATGGATGGTGGGTGATGATTTTTGTTTCCAATATCTGAATTTGTAGCAACAACCTTCCTATCACAGATCTAAAGAATAGATCAGGGGAGAGATCTTTTGAATTTGCCTTCTATATATTAGGCAACATAAATTGCCCTATTACTATTATTATTATTTATTAAAACTGAATTAAAAATATGAATTATTCTTCATAGGCTTTTTGAACTACTGTTTGCATTTTGTTTACTCAACAGCAATTCCAACTGGAATTTAATCTACAACAGTGGAACAAACGAAGTGATCTCAGCATTATGTTATGTTGTTATTATGGAAATGTATTAGCAGGGTAAATTATTAGCATGTAAATTATTAGCAGGGTAATTTATTTGCTGCAGTGGTGAACCAATTCAGGCAGTGACTGGCTGAGCAGCATTTCCTGTTGTTTGAAAGGGCCAATAAGGTCCTGAGCAGCTGGGGATGTGAAAGGTGTTATATCTGTAGCAGACAGGGATTTGAAATTTTTTTTAAAATTTTTTTTAAAAGGTTTTTAAAATTAATTCTTAACCTAATTTTGGCCTCATTTTAATGTATATAGCTTTTAACCTAATTTAAGCCTGAATTTTAACCCACCAGAAAGCTCATTTTAAACAAAAGGAACATAATGTGGATTTTCCTTAATGCTTTCTCGTTTTGAGATGATCAGCTCCACATTCTGCCAGTTTATGTGTTTCTTTCTTTATCTTTTCATTCCAGAGATGACAGTTGGAATGTGTTTAGGATTTTTTTTTCCAAAATACAGCACAGTCTATATAGTTACTATGGAAACATGAGCAATTGCTTGAATTTACCAAACTATTACAGCTTGGAACGATGGATGTTCAAAATAAACACTTACAGCTCTGAGCTTTTTGCTTTTTGTATTTTTCAGATTTCCCAAGTAAACAAATTCAGTGAAAGCAGTGGGCTGGGCATAAGCCTGGAAGCTTCTGGTGGTCATCATTTTCTGAGATCTATATTACCAGAAGGGGCTGTCGGTCGTGGTGGCAAACTCTACAGTGGGGATGAATTGCTCGAAGTAAGATAATCAACCATTTAGATTTAGGCCTTTCATAAATCTTATTCTTCTGCAGGGATACAAAGAGTATATAAATGATAAGAAACTAAAAACAGAGAGTGTGGGTCCCCTTAGAAATAACATGGGGGTCATGGTGGAAGGAGATGAGGAAAGGGCCAATCTACTGAATGTCGCCTTCTCAACTGTCTTTACCCAGGAAAATCCCCTGGTGGAAGACACAATGAGGAATAATGTAAATTCTTTTTATAATGTCAACAGTTTAACCCAGGAAGAGGTACGGCGCCGCCTCGCAACCACTAAGATAGATAAATCACCTGGGCCAGATGGCATACACCCCCGGGTTCTGCATGAATTATGTACGGTGATAGACAAACCGTTATTTTTAATATTTGAAGATTCACTGAGGACTAGTTATGTTCCACAGGACTGGCGCATAGCAAATGTGGTACCAATATACAAAAAAGGATCAAATAGTGATCCTGGAAACTACAGACCCGTGAGTCTAACTGCTGTGGTGGGGAAAATATTTGAGGGGTTTATTAGAGATGCTATCCTGGAGTATCTCACTGTGCACAACCTTATAACCCAGCGTCAGCATGGGTTTATGAGAGATCGGTCCTGTCAGACTAATCTGATTGGTTTCTACAAGGAGGTAAGTTCAAGACTGGATCTGGGGGACGCTGTAGATGTTGTATATTTGGACTTTTCAAAGGCATTTTACACCGTGCCACATAAAAGGTTGGTATATAAAATGAGACTGCTGGGAATAGGAGAAAATCTGTGTATTTGGGTAAGTAATTGGCTTAGTAATAGAAAACAGAGGGTCGTCATTAATGGCACATTCTCAGATTGGGTTGACGTTACCAGTGGAGTGCCACAGGGGTCAGTATTGGGGCCACTTCTATTTAATATTTTTATTAATGACCTTGTAGTGGGTTTACACAGTCAAGTTTCAATATTTGCAGATGATACTAAGCTGTGTAAAGTAATAAATACTGAGGTCGATAGTTTAGCATTACAGAGGGATTTGTGGAAGCTTGAGGGATGGGCAGAGAAATGGTTGATGAGGTTTAATGTAGATAAATGTAAAGTTATGCACTTGGGCCATGGAAACAAAAAGTATAATTATTTTTTAAACGGTCAATTACTTAGTAAAACTGAAGCTGAAAAGGACTTGGGGGTATTGGTGGATGGTAAACTTAATTTTAGTGACCAGAGCCAGGCGGCTGCTGCTAAAGCAAATAAAATAAAGGGATGTATCAAGAGAGGAATAGATTCTCATGATAAAGACATAGTTTTGCCCTTATACAAATCCCTGGTCAGACCACACATGGAATATTGTGTACAGTTTTGGGCACCAGTGTATAAAAAGGATATAGTAGAGCTGGAACGGGTGCAGAGGAGAGCGACCAGGATTATTAGGGGAATGGGGGAACTAGAATACACTGACAGATTAAAAAATTTGGGATTATTCAGTTTAGAAAAAAGACTGCTGAGGGGAGACCTCATTACAATGTACAAATACCTGAACGGACAGTACAAGGATCTCTCCAAAGATCTTTTTATACCTCGGCCTGTGACCAGGACAAGGGGGCATCCTCTGCGCCTAGAGGAGAGGCGATTTTACCATCACCATAGACAAAGGTTCTTTGCTGTAAGAGCAGTGAGACTATGGAACTCTCTGCCGCAGGAGGTTGTTATGGCGGACTCTATGTACATGTTCAAGAGAGACCTGGATGCCTTTCTGGAGAGAAAAAATATCACGGGTTATGGGGATAAAACATTTATTTAATTCTTAAAGGTTGGACTTGATGGACTTGCGTCTCCTTCCAGCCTTATATACTATGATACTATGAAAGAGGCCGCCCATAACTGCAAATAACTTAAATAGAATTACACTTAGGATACGCAGTTAAAAATTCCTACCATACATACAGGGTCAACTGCTTTAGGAGCTAATTGACCTCATTGGAATGTTATTTTAACTCATATTTCCATTAAATGTTCATGATAATGTAGTGTTTACCTTCTCATCTCCCTTTCTTTAAATTCTTTACTGAAGACTGTTTGCAGTGAGATTTGCATGGATTCTACTAAGCTCTTTATCATGAAGATTGTGGTATTTTATGTGCCAGTCACATCTTGAAGAAGCGGCTTGACTGAAACATCAAGTAGCCATGTTATAGTCCATCTGGTGTGGTTGTGGCTAAATAAAGGTCGGCCACACGCTGGTTGGAAAACTTTTGCGGTACCCAGAGCTTGCCAGACTTCTGCATCATTTTAAGTCAAGTTGACAAATATTCCTTTCCTCTATTTGACCAGTATGGCAAAAACTTTTCATGTAGGTTCTTTGCATTTGTTAGGTTTAAAGGGCATCTACCATTTGTTTTTATGCATTATGAACCAAACATACCTTTTTAATGCTGTAACTACACTGATGCAGAGTCAAGTGGTTTTGCTGAAAAAAACAATTATAACATTCAGGACTCAACACTCAAGTTCCGGGATTAAACAAGATGTGTTTCTGTATCAGTGTTGCTACAGCATTCTCAGGGTACCTTGAGTATACTTGAGTATAAGCCGACCCGAATATCAGCCGAGACCCCTAATTTTACCACAAAAACCCAGTAAAACCTATTGACTCGAGTATAAGCTGAGGGTGGGAAATGCACCCTAAGTATATAGCCAGAAAGCCCCCAGAAGTATATAGCCTACCAGCCCACCAGTAGTATATAGCCAGCAGCCCCCCAGTATATAGCCTGCCAGCCCCTGCCCCGGTATATAGCCTGCCAGCCCCTGTGCCCCGGTATATAGCCTGCCAGCCCCTGTGCCCCGGGAAATATCGCCTGCCAGCCCCTGTGCCCCGGGAAATATCGCCTGCCAGCCCCTGTGCCCCGGGAAATATCGCCTGCCAGCCCCTGTGCCCCGGGAAATATCGCCTGCCAGCCCCTGTGGCCCGGGAAATATCGCCTGCCAGCCCCTGTGGCCCGGGAAATATCGCCTGCCAGCCCCTGTGGCCCGGGAAATATCGCCTGCCAGCCCCTGTGCCCCGGGAAATATCGCCTGCCAGCCCCTGTGCCCCGGTATATATCGCCTGCCAGCCCCTGTGCCCCGGTATATATCGCCTGCCAGCCCCTGTGCCCCGGTATATATCGCCTGCCAGCCCCTGTGCCCCGGTATATATCGCCTGCCAGCCCCTGTGCCCCGTTATGGAGCCGGACCCCCGCTGCCGGCACACACAATACTATTGCAGTGGCGGCGGCTGATGTCAGTGCCTGTGTCATCGCACGGATCTCTGTAGAAACAGTATATCAAATTTCTTGGGTAAATAACTGTGAAATTTGTCTTCCTTTGCAGGTAAACGAAATAACGCTTCTGGGTCAAAATCATAAAGATGTTGTAAATATCCTAAAAGAACTTCCAATCAATGTGACTATGGTTTGCTGTCGCCCAATAGAACAGGATGTCAGCCCATTTAATACTGAGGAGCAATGCGTCTCTGAGCAAGACATCCATCTCCTTGAAAAGGTATTTATGAAAGATGAGAAAGAAGGCAAAAATCCTGCTTATGGTTGTTTTTCTAGGTCTCTGTTACTGATGACAGTTATCAATAAATGACAACAATCAGACATCTGTATATATGTGGTAGTCACTGGGCTGAAGAGCGTCCTGCTATTATTTTTATTATAGCCCTGGTATTGTAGAAATTATATTATTGTGCTATTTTATCTAAAAATCTTATTTGCATTCATCAGTGAAAAACAATTTAAAGTAAGTTAGAAGACATGGGAATATTATCTGTAGCCAACCATCAATGTGGTAGCAAAAATGTTAGGCCCATTTCACACCTGCCTTGGAGCTCCGTTGTTATTTTTTGTCACTAAAACAATATTAATCTATTAAAGATCTGTTAAAATGTCATTTAATTTTAATGGACTTCTAATAGCTTCTGCTAGTGTCCATTTGCTCCACTTCTGTTATTTACCATGGAAGTGGTGCAGGCGAACCCAACCAGAAGCAATTAAAAGTCCATTGACATCAAGGAGACATTTTTGCAGGGAAACTCTTTGCATGCTGACGCTGTGGCTGCTGTGGCTTTACTACCTGAGTCGGTATCGGTAGAGTCGGTATCCTTAGCCAGAGCCGTGAGCATGGTGCGTATGGTAGCTATCTTACCTCCTTTGCTGAAAGAAGTTAGACTCTCTTGCCTGTACTAAATCTTGTACAGACATGTACCCAGACAGCTGGGTGCACTAGAACTGGGTCCTGCAGTTGCTCTGTTAGCACCAACCTGCTGGACATGGCTCCATTTTAGTAATTACAGTGGGATAGGAGAGTCATTTTAGGCGTGTGTGCTCATTACAACCCCAGCCATTATCTTAAAGGGCATCTAACACCAGGATGAAGGACTGTATGCAAATGTCCATGTGAGGCTCCAGGCTCCATAGGTGTTGTTGTAGCCTGGAGCCCCTCAGACTCATTTGCATACAGTCTTTCATTCTGGTGATAGATGTCCTTTAAAGCAGCTACCAAAATCTGCTGTCAGTGTACCCATCGCAGTTGCTGCTCAGCAATACTGAAAGAAGAGAACTTTTAGTTATTAGAGCAAAAAATATAAAAAAATTATGGATTTTTCTCAAAGCTCAAAAGGTGATGTGTTAGACCTATGTTATTGTTTTAATTACTGAACATAATGGAGCTCTCAATGCCGCTATGAACTGAGCTTTACATTGTACATATCACTTATCTGTTGTATTGTGCTTTACAGGAGGAAGAGTTTTCCAGTACTCCATTAACTACACTCTGGAAAATCCAAGATGAGGATGCTTTAATTCCTAGGATAATATGTAGTAAAGAATCCCAGGTAATGTGTGATAAGAGTGCCACCTACAGGTATAGTTCATTCATAGTAAAAGACTAGCACTAGGTCTTTGTAAAAAGTATATGTCCTTCCCGTTAGTATTAAGCCAAATGAATATGTAACAAGAAGATAATGGGGGTATTATCACACACTATGCAGAATGGTTCTTAGTCCATTGCTGGTCAGAGTCTTGATCCACCTTGGCCATCGAGAGTGGTTGTCTATAGAGAGACCATTTCCTAAATCTTTAAACAGGAGTGATGTTGGAATCATCTTTATTTTGGTTTGACAACCCTTTGAGTGTGTGACATTTATTTATTTGTGTCCTTTGACGGATAATTTATAATCTTAAACAAAGGCTCCACTGCTTGATGTGTAAATCTTCAAAATGTTTTATGCATTTTTAGATTCATATTGACTTTGATGGTCCTGTTGGCTCCTCTGAAACTGATGACTTGATCATGGCAGAAGGTGATGAAAGTCCCAGTGTCGAGGATACTCAAGGCTCTCCCTTGGCAATGTGGGAGACTGAAATTCAGAACATCGAACTAGAAAAAGGAAGCCTAGGACTTGGTTTCAGTATATTAGATTATCAGGTGAGTTCTTTGGTATCATTTGCAGTCCATTTTGAGTCCATTCCCCGTCTCCCGCCAGCGTACTGCACTATGGATTTACTAAAAGGCACCATCTTAAATCAATTATCACTATTTTAAATTTTGAACAATGAGAGAGCGAGAAGTTTTTAAGACATTTTCTCGGCACACTGCAAAGTCCAAAGTTTGCATGCATTTCAATAGTATTTGGTACTCTTAAACTGTATGACTTGGATGTAAACGTTTTGGGTAGCCTTTCACAATCTTCTCACAATAGTTAGTATTTTGGCCAATTCCTCCTAACAGAACTGGTCTAACTGAGCCATGTTTATAGGCCGCCTTTCTCACACCTGTGTTTTCAGCTTTGCCAATAAATATTCAGTAGGATTGAGATCAGGGCTTTGAGTGGTGGCCTCTCCAAAACATTTGACTGTTATTATCAAGCCACTTTGTGCCGCTAACAAAAGAAATTGCAGCAAATGTCTTACATATTAAATGGAGAAAAGTCTCTGGCGGGCACAGCCCCAACGATACCGCCGACAGCCCAACGCGTGGCCCGACTCTCCAGGGGCAGGGGTGATCACGGCAGGACTTTCCAGCGGTGCTCAATCAATGTATATAAGAAGATATCCATACATAAACATAGAAAGAGATGACGGCACTCACCGGTTCCAAAAGCATGAAAAGCGTCCTTTATTGGTGGGGATGCATGCAGGGGGGTAAACAGACAGGTTCCGGCTTGAGAAAGCGCCACAGTGCGTGAAACGGCCCCGTTGCCGGAACCTGTCTGTTTACCCCCCTGCAACAGACAGGTTCCGGCTTGAGAAAGCGCCACAGTGCGTGAAACGGCCCCGTTGCCGGAACCTGTTTGTTTACCCCCCTGCATGCTTCCCCACCAATAAAGGACGCTTTTCATGCTTTTGGAACCGGTGAGTGCCGTCATCTCTTTCTATGTTTATGTATAAATGTCTTACATATGTCTGTTTGGGGAAATAAACATAGTTTTAAAAACTTTTTCTATTCTCCCTTTGGGATTCTTTGATGAAATGCTTTGATGGTATCGTACCAAAATGTTTTTATCTTTTTTTTTTGTAATATTCCAGTAACGCTTTCTATTATTTTTTTTCATTTAGGATCCCATTGACCCAGCAAGCACAGTGATTGTAATCCGGTCTTTAGTACCTGGGGGAGTTGCTGAAGAAGATGGCCGACTTTTGCCTGGTGATCGCCTGATGTTTGTCAATGACATAAATCTGGAACATGCTAGCCTAGAGGAAGCTGTTCAGGCACTTAAAGGGGCACCAATAGGAACTGTTAACATTGGAGTTGCTAAACCCCTGCCAGTAAGAATATTTTTTTATTATTATTATTATTATGCATGCCAGTTATGTAAAAATAATATTTTCACATATTTCAAGAAAGGGATTTTTTTTCATCATTATTGGGTTGTTTACGGATCTCTGATCCCCCTCAATCCGCTGGTTCTAGGAGCCTTTTGAAAGAAATGAACAAAGAGAACAGAGCCAGAAAAGTCAAAACTGCATTCTTTGTATGGTGGGCAGTGGCCCAGGGAGTGCAGCTGAGCTCTATTAGATGGAGCAACCTGATGAAGATCTTCACAAAGTTGAAACCCTTGATATAATAACTTATCAGGAACCCAGTATTTTTGTAGCTGGATTACAAATCTCTGGCCTAAATGTGGCAACAATGAGGAAAGAAGTGTTCTTTTGTTTCATAGGTTTTCTATGGAAAATGCACAGTACACTTGATAACCAGCATGTATCTCTTATTTTAAAGGTTAGATGCAAATTTGTAACTCTGAAACTTCTTTCAGGTCAAATCGTTTTTGCCTGCAAGAACATTTACTATTCTTAATTTGTTATTCTAGGTTATATAAAGAAGTTTGTTGGCTTTCTGACCTTAAAGGGAACCTGTCACTGTATTGTACCCCATTAAACTACTGGCCCCCTCAGGTAGGGTACGAAATGTTCTTATTTAGAATTCCCTCTTGTGTGTGAAATATCACCCATTTACCCATAAATAATCTCCTCCAAAGTCATGTGTAAATGAGCACAGAAGAGGCGTATTTATTAGAGTTGAGTTTGGTTTTGAGGCTGCAGGGTTTAATTTCAGAAGTCCTTATCTTTGGTTGTATAGTACCTAGAAACATGCTTTGGTGTCATATTAAAAATAAAAAATAAGATGAGGATTTTTAAATGCAGTTCGCATTTCCAACTATGTCTTAAACATCTTTAATCTCCTCTCCGAAGATGCATGTTTGTAGGTACTATAGAACCAACAATAGGTGCATCTCAATTGACACTTCTCCCTTCAGCCTCTAAACTTGACTTGCCTCTGGCAAACATGACTGTTATATGCTAATTTATTGCTAAACTGGTGAGATTTCACATAAAACATGGATTCTAGAAAGAACATTTTCATACCCCACTGATGGGACTAGTAGTATAATTGAGTAAAATCTGGTGAAAGATTTTCTATAAATGGTCTCTGGCACCAGCTTTTACACCACTAACCACATATCTGATTGATTGTTTCTGAAATTCCCTCTTGTATGCTAAATCTGGCCCATTTACCTATAAAAATTGCCTTCAAAGTTGTATGCAAATGAGCTGAGGAATCACTTTTAGAGGCCGGAGGATTTGTCACTTCAGACATCCATATTGTTTGGCGGTTTGTACCTAGAACCTTCCTGTGGTATATTATTACGGCAAAGAATCTCCTCTTTTAAATCGCTTGCAGTTCTGTAGAAGCAGAGATGCATGCAGCTAATTATTGCTTTGCACACTCTTTGCATTCTCTTGCATTCGCTTCAAGAGGTAGTCATCTGAAATGGTCTTCCAACAGTCTTGAAGTAGTTTCCAGAGATGCTTAGCACTTGTTGACCCTTTTGCCTTCACTCCCCAGTCCTGCCCACCCCTAACCATCTTGATTGTGTTCAGGTCTGGTGACTATGGAGGCCAGGTCATCTGCACCCCATCACTCGCCTTCTTGGTCAAATAGCCCTTACTTATCCTGGAGGTGTGTTTATGGTCATTGTCCTGTTAACAACTAAATGATGGTTTATCTAAATGCAAACCGTTTGGAATATCAGCTGCAAGATGCTGTGGTAACCATGCTGGTTCAGTATACCTTCAAATTTGAATAAATCCCCAACAGTGTCACCAGCATAGCACCCCCACACCATGACACCTCTTCCTCCATGCTTCACATTGGAAACCAGGCATGTAGAGTCCATTCATTCACCTTTTCTGCATTGGACAAAAACAACGGTAACAGGTCGGTGATTCCGATGAACTTCTCCTCCGCAGTAGAGGTGACTCTTGATCTTCTTTTACTGGGGCGGTCCACGTGTGAACCAGTTTCTTTGTAGCGCTTGATGGTTTTTGCAACTGCACTTGGGGACACTTTTAAAGTTTTCACAATTATTCTGATTGACTGACCTTTGTTTCTTAAAGCAATAATGGTCACTCGTTTCTCTTCACTTAGCTACTTTTTTCTAGCCATAATACAAATTCTAACAGCATATTCAGTAGGACTATCTGCTGTGTATCCACCTGACTTCTGCACAACACAACTGATGGTCCCAACCCAATTTAAAAGGCAAGAAATCCCACTTATTAAACCTGACAGGGCACACCTGTGATGTGAAAAACTTTTCTGGTGACTACCTCTTGAAGCTCATCAAAAGAATGCCAAGAGTGTGCAAAGGGTAGCCAATTTGATAGGTGGCTATTCTAGAACCTAGAATATATTATAATTATAATATAATTATTTAGTTATATAATTAAGTATATAATTCCACATGTGTTAATTCAAGGTTTTGATGCCTTTAGTGTGAATCTATAATTTTTATAGTCATGAAAATTCAGAAAACTCTTTGAATGAGAAGGTGTTTCCAAAGTCTTGGTCTGTACTTTAATTTTGAACATAAAACGGGAATGATAGAAGGGTTATTTCATACCCTACCATAAGGTGCTTTTTTTGCTCGACTTTGTGTTCATTGTCCTTTCCTTTCATGGAGACCTCTTTGTTTCTGCAGTTGTCACCAGAAGAAGGCTATAGTTCTGCTAAAGATGAATCTGCTTTCTACACTGCTCACTCATATGATGAGGAAGGGTCCAATGATGCTCCTATTTTCCATGCTGAACTAGCTCTGGTCAGTGCCAGAAACCTTATTAAACACGTTCTGGCGTTTTTTTTAAATATCTTTGTATTGTTGCATTGTGCAAGTTGCCATGAGAAGTTTTAACCACTTTTTGTATATTTTAGTGCATTTCAATATGGAATTCTAAAGTCACCCTTTTTTATTAGTTTCAAAACCACCATACAAAGGTGAAGACGGTGTTAGATAGCAGGCTTGGGGAACTGTGTAACCATACCTATGTGTGTGTTGTTAGTAGCAGCAAAACTGTGAACAATGGGTTTCTATTCCAGGATCATATCAGGAGCTGTAGCACTAGGAAAATCTCCTCGCAATGCTATGCTCTTTGATCTTAACCCCCTGTCCACTCTGCCGAGTGACCTCTGTAGTATTAAACCAGGAGCCTACTATAGCTTTTAGTCAATAAAAAAGGGGACTAGATGTGGAGAATCCAATGCATAAATCGCGCAGCATAGCAATTTTTGGACCCCCGGGCGCTCCAAGTCTAGCTACAATTCTGGAATCTAAATGAATTTCTCATTGTCATGCTGTTACTTACCGCACACAGAAAGGTATGAATATTTCTCTCTCCAGGGAATTATACGGAAGGGAAGGTTCACATGAAGAGGATTTTGGATTTTCATTCTAATAGTTCAACAAATACGATCATAAAAGATCAATGATGGAAGACATGGTGAATGCTCCTTAGTCTTGTTTGCTTTTGCTACTTTGAGGCGGATTGTTAAAATGAAATGGGATGATTGCACTCTTTTATTTTAACTTTTATTTTTTCAGATAAAATTTGGAGTCAATATTTTCTTTAAGAATAAATTTATACTTATCTGTGTTCCTTTAAGTAATTTAGAATTTTGATGCTGCAGGTGGAGACAAATGACACTGACCTGATGGGAGAATGTAGTCACTTTCCTCATAGTGATGAAAGCTCACTTCAGGCCTCACTGTTGGCATTGCATGGCAGCGCCTGTAATGATGAGATCCTTAATGACTTCACTGATTGTTCCCTGCAGGTAAGAGGACCTTTACAAATTGTACCTTATAAATCTTATATCATATGTATCCAGATTTTTTATTACAAAGGCTGAAAAATGTAAACTTGTAACAAAAGAAGTAGGATATTGAGTATTTTATTGAAGGTTGTCAGGTTATGCCTGCCCAGTGCACAGCATGAGCATGATATCAAAGAAAGGGGAGGCGTTGGGCATGGTAGAAGTTCAGCAGAATTAGCACTTCTTTCTAATTAGCATAATTATAAAAACTAAATATACATAGGATGGAGCATTCTGTTCCGCTATTTAAAAGTATGTCTGAAATCTATGTTCTTACACCTATTCTGCAGTGGTGATATTTCGGGAGGGAAAAACTTGTAATAGATTTCCAATAAATATGTGCAGAAATCTTTTGTAATCATCTTATTTAAAATAACTACATAGTATTTTTGTATACAGTTTACCCATGTTTTCGTGATTGGTGGATGTTCCAGGAGTCCTCACCAATCGGTTGTCATAACACAATTTAGAATTGTAACTGATAGAGATTTATAAACTATGAGTATACAAATAGAAAAATGGAACATCTAGATGCAAGTGTGAACATGGCTTTTTTTTTTCATGTTTTCTTGGGCATTTCTGTCTTTACTAGGATGTCTCTAAAGAGGGTGACAGCTTTCATTCAGCATCTGAAGCTAACCAAACGGAAAACCTAACTTTTCAAAACTCCCTTCCATCTGAACTTTGGGCTACACCAGGAACAGTTCTGGATTTTAAGATGCCTGCCAAGGATTTGTATAACCTACATCTTAGCCCAACTGAAGATGCTAAAGAAATTGGAACTACTAGTGCTGCTTCTTCTTGTGAATTAAAGGAAGTTTCTGAAGACTCTGACCAGAAGTTTGAATGCATATCAACTAGATCATGGTTACAGCTAAAGACAAATGGAACAAAAACCACTGCAAACCTCACTGATTCTATTTTAAAGGTAACATTTTAAATGAAAACATTTTTTACTCTTTGCATTGGGTTAGACTTTGGGGCACATGTATCATAGTTTGCTCTCTCTGAGGTGAATTTTAGAAACATTTGGCGGCTAGTTTTTTGCACCTTATGTATGATCCTGTCTTTTTACTTGTGATACATGTTCAGTTTTTCCTTGCAGGCGCAAGTTTTGTCTTCTTTTTGAGACTTTTTGTTGCAAATGTCTCAAATCCACATGAACACAAGTCACGTGAGGGGGTTATATACAGGAGTGGACACAAGCCATGTGAGGGGGTTATATACAGGAGTGGACACAAGCCATGTGAGGGGTTATATACAGGAGAGGACACAAGCCATGTGAGGGGTTATATATAGGAGTGGACACTACTGTTAATTTGGGATTTAACATGTTGCATTTTTAATGCATTTTGAAACCTATTACGACAGCTGAGGAGAGGTGATTTGCCTTATTTCATTACGGTTAACATTTGATTTTACAAAACACATAGTAAATGCAATGTTAACACATGCGTTAATGTGGCGTTTATATTGCGTTTTGTAAACGCAAATGTTAACAGTAATGAAATAAGGCACATCACCTCTCCTCAGCTATTGTATTTAGTTTCAAAATGCATTAAAAACGCAATTAAACCGCTACGTGTGACCTCACCCTTAGAAGTAACCAATAAAAAAAAATATGCAAAAATTTAAAGATTTTGACAAGAGGTTACTGTGCAAAATGTTAACCGGTCAAAGCATGTGAAATAATTCCAATTTACATGTTAAAATCGGGTCCATGAAAAAATGGCAAAATGACCAAGGCATACTTGAAAAAGAACAGAGTTAAAAGTTGCAAAAAATGGCGCAGAAACTGCAAATGTCGCTAAAATTAGACAATTTGGCTAGCTGAAACTATGATACAAGTGCCCCTTTGATTCTTTTTTAATTTTTTCATATGTTGATGTTTTCAATGGGATGTAATTGTAAAGTAAAAAGGAATTTGAGGCTTGAAACCCCATTTTATTGAGTTCCAGGTCATAGATTAAAAACAACCCGTTTTAAGACTACCTTGAGTTATTAAAATTTTTTTACAAATGAAGTGTACAAGTAAATTTAAGACCAAATGAAGGGGGCATTTATCATGCATTGTACTGTTTTCTAGAGTACTAGGCATGGTATTGTGTCTTTCCTGATCCCCCATCCACTTAAGCCACCTCCACACCAGGCAAGCATAATAAGGCACAATATAGGTGTGGGGCATTTACTATATCCTATGCCATGTTATATATATATATATATAAGACTGGTAAACTATGCATCTAGTCTTAATGCTCCCCTATGTTGTAATGATGGTGGTGGTGGTCCATGCCCACCCAAGTGCTCACTTGCTCTGTTGGTCCAGCTCGACATCCAAACAAAAATGGGGACCTAGTTCTTGAGATTTCCTCAAAGCCAAACTGATTGTGGCACAGTGGTTCCACCTCATACTTTTTGACATCTTCATTGTATTATATCTTATTAAAGGAAAATGCTTTGTTCTCTGAGTTACTTCTAAAATAGATCTCTGTAAAGTTGGGAGGGGTATAAACGGGATGCTAGATGCAAATACTTCTGCAATAAATCACTGGTTGGCTAGAGCCTGCTCCCCCTCCATTGACTTCTGTGTCTATAATGTATACTGATAATGGATTTTGCTATGGATAAGACACGGACTGTCACCTGTACAATTCATTTAAAGGACATCTACTGATGGCAGATGATTATTACTCATCTCACAGTCCTGTCTCCGCTGTTTACATACTCCATTTCTCATAACTTTCTATGGCCGCATTTTGGAGAAAAATTATTTCATACCAAATGCAAATTAGCCTGTCACCAAGCTCCGCCGAGATATAATTTATTCACGAGGAGAGTGATAGGGCCATGAGAGCGTTCTGAGAGCTGGTGACGTCATTGGCTCTCTCTTCAAAGCTCGCCCTGGGCAGCAAGCCGGCAGCGCAACAAATGTAAAAATCATGCGCATGGTTACCTGTTGGTTTAGGGGAAGAGCAAGATTTGAAAAGAGAGATGGTGACGGCACCAACTCTCAGAACACTTTCGGGGCCATACCACTCACCCGGGCGTGAATAAATTATATCTATGTGGGAACACTCGGAAGGGACGGGGAATTGAGTAATAATGATCTACCATCAGCTAAGCTGGTGGTAGATGTCCTGTAAGAAAAGATTTTTTAAATAGTGTTAAATTTGAGTTTGACATTCAGTTGACATTCAAGGTAATATCCATTGTACCTTCTCTGTATCAGAATTAGCATTTGATATTTTATGGAGGTTGTCACATGTTTTTATCCTTATCTGCCCTGTGTTAGCAGGAGTCAACTGTGATGTACAGACCCAATGCAGTCACTGAAAGCTCACTTTTTAACACCTTAGATTCCATGGTGTCTATGGCTTATAGGGGGTTGATAATATGTAATGGTCTTCCTTGTGTGACAATCAAGGGAACTTTTAAATGCTATATTTGGCCACCTAGCCAAAAATGTAATAAAAATTATCAAAAATATTTATGTACCTATAGAACAAGCAGCAGTTCCTGAAAATAGCAAAATGTTGTCTTCTTTCAAGTGGACCCCCACTTTTCATAACAACATATGGCAATGTTTTGTAGATTTCATATAAATAGCAGACTTAACTCTCTATCTGAGCCCAAATGTTACCACATTGTTATGGGTAGTGATGTAATATACGGTTTCATACCTAATACAAGGATTGGCAGACAATAATTGTCATGTATAACGCAACTTGTCTTTTCACAATAGGCTGATAGTTATTTATCTGGAACACAAGGCAATGAAGCAAGTGATGATCGTAACACTAAACCTTTAATCAAAAGCAAATCTGAGAAAACCATTTCTGTGACCAGAGGAAATTGCAGCCTTGGTGAGTTTTTGTGAATTTATTGCAATCCGATATTTGCAATTTCAATTTTGCATTCCAATATTTTTCATTTGTTGTAATAATCCTTTCCAATATTAGGAAAATACAGCAAATTCTGTCATTTTTTCCCCCCATAATTAAAAAAAAAAAAAAACAAAGTATCTCAAGCGCTCTCCGAGGTGAAAGGTCGAAGAGTATGCGTGCTTAGCGATATAAGCGCAAGTCTGTAGCAAGGGGGTACTGGGTATCCCTTCCCCAGTTAATGTATATTCAAATAGAGAGGGGCTTGATATACAAAAAACATATATAGTGTAACTAATCTAAAGAGCTCATTAAATTATTATGAGTGAAATTAAAAAGGTAAAAATATATATTGACACTATAATTGTCATAAATTTCTCACTCTTGTAATAGCTATAGAGTAATGCAGATTGGTAAATGCATAGACACAATGATAAATAATCACCTACATACAAGCTCACAGGTGGCAGCGATTGATCTTAAAAATAGACCTTTCATATTGGCCCAAATTGTGTAAGGTTACAGTATAAATGGTACTTTTATTCTATCATTCCAAAGTATTTTATCATTCAAACTTTTTGACTCCCTGACGAATAAAGCCGATGCTTTTGAATTGCGTTGGAGATTTTTTGGACTCTCCCCCTGTCCGTACACATTTTGAGCAGCTCAGTCGCGAGAACGCAGGAGGAAAAGCTACCGGCCGGAGCAGCCTCCTTAGCGTACAGTGACCAACTTTTTCATGAATTGGTGAATAATCCAGTATACCACAATTATTTAACTTGGAAAAGACCACGACACAATTACCTAACTTGAAAAGTCCACAAAAGTTACACAATTGGGGATGAACAGTCTATTTTTAGATCAATCTCATACATCTGCAAGCTTCTTTGTATCCTGTGGATAGAGCCTAACTTGATTGGTGTAAAAACCTGTTTAACTGGTTAAGGACCGGGCCCTTTCCTGTTTTTTCATGTCCATTTTTCACTCCCCACCTTCAAAAATCTATAACTTTTTTATTTTTACACGTAA
This sequence comes from Engystomops pustulosus, assembly GCF_040894005.1. Lineage (NCBI taxonomy): Eukaryota > Metazoa > Chordata > Amphibia > Anura > Leptodactylidae > Engystomops > Engystomops pustulosus. Next base: position 124,981,578 of record NC_092411.1, on the reverse strand, counting down.
AGAGCTGTGTGACGGCTTGTTTTCTGCATAACAAATTGCACTTCATAATGATGATATTAAATATTCCATGCCATGTACTCGGAAGCGGGGAAAAAATTCCAAATGCAATGAAAATGGTGAAAAAACGCATTTGCGCCATTTTTTTGTGGGCTTGGATATTACGTCTTTCACTGAGCGCCCCAAATGACATGTCTACTTTATTCTTTGGGTCGGTACGATTAAGGGGATACCAAATTTGTATAGGTTTTATAATGTTTTCATACATTTACAAAAATTAAAACCTCCTGTACAAAAATAATTTTTTTGATTTTGCCAACTTCTGGCGCTAATAACTTTTTTATACTATGGTGTACGGAGCTGTGGGTGGTGTCATTTTTTGCGAAATTTGATAATATGTTCAATGATATCATTTTTAGGACTGTACGACCTTTTGATCACTTTTTATAGATTTTTTTAGATTTTTCAAAATGACAAAAAAGTGCCATTTTCGACTTTGGGCGCTATTTTCCGTTACGGGGTTAAACGCATTGAAAAACCGTTATCATATTTTGATAGATCGGGCATTTTCGGACGCGTCGATACCTGATGTGTTTATGATTTTTACTGTTTATTTATATTTATGTCAGTTCTAGGGAAAGGGGGGTGATTTGAAATTTTAGGTTTTTTAATTATAATTTTTTTTTTTAAACTTTTTTTTATTTTTATTTATACTATTTTTCAGACTCCCTAGGGTACTTTAACCCTAGGTTGTCTGATCGATCCTATCATATACTGCCATACTACAGTATGGCAGTATATGGGGATTTTCTTCCTCATTCATTACAATGTGCTATCAGCACATTGTAATGAAGGGGTTAAAACGAAATAGCCTCAGGTCTTCGGAAGACCCGAGGCTACCATGGAGACGGATCACGGGGAGCGGCGATCCCAGGTAAGATGGCGGCGCCCATGCGCCGCTATCTGTTTGAGGCTGCCGGCAGCTTTGCCGGCAGCCCATGCTGTGAAAACACCTGCGATCGGTGCTAGCACCGATCGCGGGTGTTACCGGTAAGCCTTTGCTGCAATATGCAGCAAAGACTTACCGGCTATGGAGAGGGCTCAGCCCGTGAGCCCTCTCCATGCAGCGCGACGCTACCGCCGCCGTGAATACACGGCGGGCGGTCGCGAACCGGTTAAAGAGAAACCACTCAACCCCATATACATAATATATATTTCTTAGATAGGTACTTGACTGTTTATTGACCCCTTTATATTTATGTTGAATAGGTATGACTGTGAGTGCTAATAAAGATGGCTCCGGTATGATTGTCCGCAGTGTTATAAAGGGAGGCTCAATAAGTTGTGATGGTAGAATTCATGTTGGAGACTGCATATTGGCTATTAACAATGAGTCTACTGCAAACTTGACCAATGCCCAAGCACGGGCTATGCTGCGAAGACATTCCTTACTCGGACCTGATTTAAGGTAAGTGGCTTCAGTCAACATCCTTTCTTTTGATCTTTCGCCATATTGTTATTAAATGGGTTGTCCCATGTTTTCCCCTATTCTTTTAAAAGGTGGAACCATTATGATCCATGGGGGTCCAACTGCTGGGACCCTTGCAGATAGTGTATAGGGTGTATACACGTTATGAGAATATTGTGTCGCATTATGTCATAAGGTTAATAGCTTATTTTTGTAAGAGTATTTTTTTGTAAGTATTTTATTGTTGGTATTGTATGGTATTTACATATAGCAAAGCTTAGTTTGTTAGATATTAGAAGCATTGGTTTTATTTGGTATAAGTCTGTGATATCCAGCATTTTAATTTAAAAAAATTAATGAAATTTATTTTCTCCATGGTGGCAGCTGTTAAATTAGCATACTTCTAACAGTGGCAGATTTCTGAAAAGCATCTCATAAGAACCAATTACAGCACAGCTTTCTTTTTTTGTACATGTACAATAATGCTTAAATGCTGAGCTCTGATTTGCTCCTTTGGGTCTCATGTTTTCTGTTAGTTTTAGGGGTTTTTTTTTGTTTTTTCAAAGGGAAAATTCATCTTTCGTAATGCCTGGTAAATGAAGGTCCCTCCTCTGTGACGAGGTTCCCATTATCCCTGTGTTAAGGGTGCGGTCACAGGGTGCGTTCTTACACTTCCAGAAATAAAGAAAAACTGATTCAAAGTGGCTAAACACATGGTAAACATACAAAAAAGGAATCCGTTTTCAATGTGTTTAAAAATGCACCCTGTCACTCACTGCATCCTTTATTCTCATATATATTGTTCTGTCAGTTTTTAGACTTAAGCGAATGGTAAATGGGACATGGCTTATATTATGACATGTGCAGCAAAGTCTTGCCTTTTTTTCTAGTATAAACAAAGTCAACTATTCACAGGTACATTTTGACTGTACCATGTAAGCCTTAAAATTAAAAATGAAATTTTAGAAAATGTGCCACTTTATTTTTGGTTCCAACACATTTAGTATCTTGCCGAGAACTTGCTTAAAGGGGGGGTGGGGGTGGTAAAGAAACTGTTATGCAAAGAGTTTAAGAAAATAGGAACCACCCTCTAATAACACTGTGAGGGTAATTTATCATACGCTGGTGTATAGTTCACGATCGTATGATGATAACCCTGCCCCCTGCCATGTCTCATATAGTAGGAGTTTCGGACCTCCGGATGTATTGGGCAGCTGGCTGCGCTGCGGTGCCATTCTATGGCAGGGCTTGTCTGGTGTAGTATTGCATTATAACCTGTAACTGAACGGGTGCCAGCCCGCTCCCCGACACACACACTTGACAGGGCAGTGCGCTAGAAATAGCAATTATTACAGAGATTATACCCCAAAAAACTGCATACAAGCCTTGAAAAATCTCACTTGTCCCCAGAGGTAGTAATCTGCTACATTGACACCCACTGCAACCAGACCCTTGTTAACAGGGATTCTACAATAGATGTGTCTAACCCTAATCACATAGCGGTCCCACAGGATTACATGACTTTTTCCGTGCTTGGCTCCGAATTTTATATTCTTTCAGATTATCCCAGCATATTGTTTAGTTCTGAGACAAATTAAGCAAAATATAAATATCACTGTGAAACTGTAGCTTAACATGTTTTACACGGTACAGCAATCTTATATGTGGAACAGAGTAAGAATGTTTCCAAGATGAACATATTTTTTCTGCTTTTTGTTTAATTTTTTTTCTTCTGCTGAAAGGATGGGAATGATTTCAGTTTGACAAGCTTTAAAACAGCTGGTTGGGGTTGCAGGTTTGCGTTGTTTTGCACAGAGAACCAGCTGTGCGACCACTCGCAGAATGCATGTCGTCCCACTTCACGATCCACCTTGCCAGAAGCTTCTGCTATCTGCGCTGTTATAAGAGCCAGGGCTTTGCGTGCGGCAGCAGCTGCTTCCAACATCTGTCGGATAATTACCAGTTTGGATTGGAATTCACCTGCCCTCACCTAAAGAATAAATTCCTGATCAAGGGAGAGAGCCGGATGGCGCTAACATTTCCTCATCCTTGTTGATAATCACGGCTGTAGACACACAGAATGAGCAGATGCTTTCTGGGGGAGGTGTTGATAAAAGGGAGATGGGATTTATGTAAAAAAAAATTACAATAAAAAAAAGTAGACCAAATAAAATTGCACGTACTTTTAACTTGCATATGTATGCTTCGCACACGCAGCGCGGGGCTTTGGCATTTGTTAACACTATTGTAAAAAGATGCTGCATTATATCCTTCCCATTCTAGATCTTCTCCCGCACCTGCTGATGATCAGGCCCCCTTTTATGTGTGAGTATCAGTGATTGAAAAGCTCGGCATGGCTTCTACCCGTCTCTTCACCTCCTAAATATCCACAGACTGACAACTGTCCTACATGTTACATACTCCACTGTTAACACTGTGCAGTTCATATGTTTTGGCTTTTGCCATTTTAACCCTTTTTTCCCACTCTTGTTTGTTTTATTACACAAGTACATTTCTAAAATGCATCCCCTTGTGTAACGCTGCCAGTAACCATTTGAGGGGTCGTTTCTCTCTTGCATCCACTATTTGCATGGTCTTGTGAACTCTACAGTTTTCTTGCATGGACAATTGTCAGATTTCTTTCTCCCCTAACCCTTTCCTCCTCTCCTTGCACTGTTTTCCTTGATGAAAGCAGTGATTGCATTCCTTGTCGAGTTGCCGCAGCTGGAAAGAGGTAAATGTGGATTCTAAAAAAAAGTCTTTGTACTAAGACGATCATAACCCTTTGCCTTCTATGTTCCATATTGTTATCAAACCAGCCAACCTCCTGTGTTGTTTTACGTTTTCTTTTTCATTTATACATGATACTTTTCTGAACCATTTTGGTTATGTTTGTTATACTGATACCTACATTTTTATAGAGTTTACAGGCAGTCCCCAGGTTACATACAAGATAGGGTCTGTAGGTTTGTTCTTAAGTTGAATTTGTATGTAAGTCGGAACTGTATATTTTATCATTGTAATCCCAGCCAGAACTTTTTTGGTCTCTGTGACAATTGGATTTTAAAAATGTTGGATTGTCATAAGAATCGGGATTAACACTAAAGCTTCATTACAGACTCCTTGGATAACTGTTACAGCTGATCATTTTAGCCTAGGACTAAAGCACAATAAATTACCAATATCCAGAGGTCCGTTTGTAACTAGGGGGTGTATGTAAGTCGAGTGTTCTTAAGTAGGGGACCGCCTGTATTCTCTTTTCATGCTAATAAAAGGATGGTTGGGTAACTCAGAGTAACCATTTTAAGTCAAAATGTGGAATAGCATTTTGATTATATTGCATATTTTCTCTTGTGTAGGTTATTGAAAGGTTTTACAAGGCAAAGCCATTTTCTCTGGGGGAAGACATACAATGCATATCCTCTTCTTTATGTTCTATTGATATGATGTGCAGATTGGCCTTAGAGCACACATGATTTATCACCAGATACTTGAATTCTTGGTCTGTGCCTCAGTACAGTTTGTTAATACTACTATTCTGTATTTTATATCTCATACAGTTACTTCCATATGTCCATTCCAAAAGTAAACCAATAATATATGTATCATACTCATGTATTATTGAGTATTCTAGCAGCTGCATTCTACAAATTGCGCCAATGTTCTTGCCATGTTTACATTTTGTCATATTTTTTTAACAGTAGCAGTTATTGCAAAACATACCATGCTTACTAATGCAAAGGTTGACTTTTTTGTTCTTTTTTTTTTTTACAGCTATTTTTTGAGATGAGGATGATTAACTATATATGTAGATTTCTTTACATTTTCTACCTTGTCAACAGTTTTTAGTTATTAAAGGGCAGAGTCAGCAGGACCATTTTCCCACAAGCTTCTGTAAAGGGCTTTAAATATACCTAACGTTTAAAAAAAAAAAAAAAAACTAAATAAAAATGTAAAAAAAATTAATTTTTAAAAACTACCCAAAAATGTATTTTATTCCTGTTTTCCTGTCACAAATTCTTTATCACCTTGTTCATATGCAATTTAAAAGCATCGGGAGGACTTCCATGCAAAACACATGGTGCACATTCCCAAGGGCATGCATCTAGGTGTAAACGCTTAAGCAAACAAGGGTAACTCCTTGACATTTGTGTTTGAATTTACTTTTAAATGCAGCTCAAACACCACGTGTGAAAGTGGCCTTAGGCGATTTGCGTATTAAAAAATGTGCCAGGGTTCTACAGGATAAGGATCTTATATTGTCCTACATGGCATGCATCATATTTGAAAGTTGTATCATGACTGCTCAATTTGTATGAGCTGTTAGGCAAGGAAGCAAGCAATATGTGTACTGCAACATGTTTCGGCACTGAACTGGTTATTGGTTCACTCATGCAACGGACCATATGCCGTGATAAAACTTTCATGTTTTCATACTGGCCCAGATACAGATCCCTGTTGGGCAAGGTTGCAGCAGCATTGGCATCTACAGTGCCTCCTAAGTATGATCACAAGTGTTATTGTCTCTTAAATAAGGTTTTGTGCTCCCAGGTTGGATCCTGGGCGTAGCACACAGCCGCTAGGAAGGAGTGATGAGCACTGCTCACCCGTTTCTTCTCCATAGAAAGGCAAGTAGCCGCTCGGTCACAGTGTTGAGAGACACTGTGTGTTCACCGCATTGCAAGGATTTATATTGTCCTTTATCATATATATTGAAAGCACCCTCTGTTTTTTTTCCCCCAATAGAACATATGTCTCTTTATTTCCACTGTGCCCCTAATGATTTTTGGATTTCCTTTTTTTTTAGATAGGATATTAAAAAGATATAGCTCATACTAGGTGGTAGGGTGTGATGACCTTTTATTTTGGCACAGTATTTTGGCATAAATGATTAAGAGCTACAAATTAAGACTAGATAGGCTTAAATTATCATTACGCTTTAGACTTTTTAATAAATCTGGGGCAGTATGAGGCTGTCTAGATTTCAGATACTTGTACTAAATCTGCCAAAAGCCTAAACATTATTATAAAATAAGAAAGAAGCTATTCTTGCCCATTTAATCCATCTCTGTTTATGTCCTTCCTGCTGTGCTTTGTTTACTTGGCTGTAGTGCTGATGTGCCTCTATACCTATATCACCACTACAGTTAATCAGTGGCCTCAGCAGTATACAGAACAAGACTGCTGAGGCCAGTAATTAGCTGCAGTGGTAAAAGGTGATATACAGACATGACTTCATACAGCCAAATAAACAAAACCCAACATGGAGAACTAGAGCAGGCGATTAAACGGGTAGATACCATATTACTTTTTTTTTTTTTTTTTTAAATTATCACAATTCCAAATTATTATTTTTTTTGGCAATTTTTAATATCTCCGACATCTCACAGAATTAGAATACACTGCTGCTTTCTTCCAAAAACATTGCTACACCTTCCACATGTGAATCACATTATTGCTGCTCTGTCCTGAGCTCGTGTTCACACGTTCCATCTGGATTGTGTATCAAAGCCCGATCGGCCCAATTGCATATGCTTTTCAATATAAGCACTTTGTATGTGCTATACCAGGCACTGCCTAAAGATAAGCGTGGCACTTTTTTTGTAACAAAGCAGCCTTTTTTCTTCCCCTAATCCTGGACAATGTCTTCCACTTATTTGCTCTCTGAAATGGAGAATGCAGAAGACTCTTTTGGGTACAAGATGACCACAGCCTACGGACCAGATGTCATAGCCAACTATTTAGTAAATTGAGCTTAATAGGAAAAATGCATTTAATACAAACATGTTTTGCCATAAAACTATTTATATTAAAATTCAAATGAAAGAAGTAAATGACGGTTCATTACTTTTTATGTATACAGCCAAAGTTTATTATTATTAAGCAAAATTCTGGAGAAAAGAATTTCTCCCCTCATCTTTCTATAGACAACACATTTTGTATTGAAAGCAAAATCTTGATCATGCATTCATGAGTTGTTTATCTGACTCCTACTCATTGGATGTCAGTCAAAAAACCCAGGTGCCAGGCAGTGGATCAAATTCATTTTAGCTGTGATATCGTCATGTTTATTGGCTAATTCCCAAAGCACTTGTGTTGGTAGCCACCAGCTGTGATGCTTGATTAAGGTGCTGGTGGGCTTCATGGTATTTTTATCTCCCTTGATTCAATTTAGCACATAATATGAAATCAGATGAAAATTACGTATATTCTTCTGTCAGCGCAACGCACTTCAGGTCTTTATTAGGATGAACGCATTATTGACAATTTGTAACTCATTCCTTTCCATGTAAATCACATAAAACAAGCTTTTACAGGGAAATAGAATGGTTCATTATGAATGCAGTCGTCAAAATGTACACAACAGTGTAATCTAGAAATTATAACCCATTATGCAGACCTATACATGTTTCTTAGGACATGGATCATTTGCATTTTAGGCAGAGCCTTCTATAGCAGTAAGCATTTTAAGCCTTTCAGTAAGGGATTTAAAGCTTTCCATAATCTAATTTCCACGAGTCGCTGGTTGGCTTTGTGTCGTCTTCAGGTGATTTATCTGCGTTTTACAATAGAGCACAGTAGTTCAGTATAGAATAAGGATATATTCAGCCATGCAGTGAGGTATAGCTGAAATGATATTAAACAATGTACTTTTGGCTCTTATAGCTGAAACCTGTCCATTAAATATCCATTAAATATGTATCGCCTGTTCAACACATCCATTATAGGGTGGTGAAGGTGAACCTTTTACAGACCAAGTGCCCAAACTACAACCAAAACCCACTTATTTATCGCAGTGCCAAGATGGCAATTTAAGCAGTAATTTATTGCACAGTTTTAAATCGTATTGGTATCCTGAGGACAACACTACATTATAAAGGAGTAGGAGAAAATCAGATGATCATTGGAGCTTCTATTCAGGGCCTCCTAAACTGGAAGAATCCAGCTCTGTCCACACATTCTAACTTCTAGGCAGCCATTTAACTTTAGAGTACATTCACACGGCCGTCTGGGGAGATGTATATGCGGCCGCATATTCGTCCCCATAGACGGCAATGGTGGCGGTACGGTGCCACAATGGGCCGCCGTACACGGGGAAATGCGGCCAGGCGGCATACGGCTGTGTGAATGTGCCCTAAGATGGCGCTGAGCGTGGCATGTCCTGGGCTTCCTCGGGCTACAATAGAAGTAATTGATTTGTGCCTAGGGAACTCTGCTGGGTGCACACATAGAGCCCGCTGGATGCCCCAAGTTTGCCACCACTGCTATATGGTAAAACCGAATGTATTTTTATGTACCTGCAACCAAGCCTCAGGAGCGTCTGAATGCAGTATACCCTTATACAATATCATTACTCTATGTAGTCGCTATACTGAATGGCTACATTCACACATTGCAGTTACCTTGTGTTAACGGAATGTAAATGCAACATATAAATGCTGCCTATATTTAGAGCTGTGGTCCCTATCGAAATCCCACTCTGTGAAATTACTAAAATGGCTCAAAATATCTGGCAGAATGCCTAAATGTGCAGCATCTGTCAAAATTATTAAATAATAAAGCATTGATACTAAATAGTTCAAGGGGTTCTGTAGATATTCAGATTTTACCCAGTGACTAAAAAAGAAACTCATTTGCCGTAAGTGGAATATGCAAACAAGTCTCATACACACAGGAAAAGTGTGTATGACGACAGTACTGCTGCAGACAAAGTTCTCACTGTTTCCTAGTGACCCAAAAATCATACAATATGTCCCATAATCTGTTGTTATGTGTTTGTTTACACCAGCGCCTAAAGTAAAGCTATCATTTGACTATATGGGGCTATATTTTTTTTTTTGCCAAAAAGAGCAGGTGTATGTGCTCCTCTTTCTCTACCATGGGTTTCTTGTCTGCTTTGTCAGTAGCTTTACAGGTATGAGTATTGGTATGAATTTGAGAGGTATTCAAAAAACATTTATATTTTGTGTTCTACATTTTCTTAAATGAAACGATCATGTTATTAATAAAATAAAACATATCTATTTGTAAAGCCATTGATTTCCTTTCCATGTCATTACTATTAATGTTTTCTTAGGGCACATTTTATCACTAAAGTCCCCCCATGTTCTAATTATTTTGTTAGTAATAGGTGTCTGATTAACATATGTGGTGATATATATTTTGAACCATCAATCAGTAAATATTTTCACTATTTTTTTTATTTGCAAAAGACCTAGATCGATTTGCTGCAGAAAAACTTGACCATTAGTGCAGCCTTTTTTAAGAGTTTTACTAAATTTTCAAGTTGCTCCCTTTGCATTGTAGAGGGGATAACAAGCTAGTCATTGCGGGACCTACTGTAGGACCCCCACCGATCAGAAGGATGGGGCCCTAAGCAATCTGGAGAATTGGGGGCCCCATTCTCTCACATGGGTGAAGCATCAGGGTGCATGTTTTATGAAACATATGTCACTTATGTATACTTCACCCCTGCAGTCATAAGTTAACAAACATATAAGATACAGTAGGATTCCTGCTAACTATAAACTTGTTAATAGGCCATTCCATATGCTTCTTAATGTGTTCTTCATAACTTAGAAGCATTATTATTGAATACTGGACTTTTCTCTCATAGCATTACATATGTTCCAAGTGAGAATTTGGATGAATATCGGGCAAGTGTTGGACAGCAGAGTGAAGGCACTGTGCCCCTTGATCTCTTTACAAAACAGCACACTAGGTGAGCATTACATTTTGTATAATAGCTAGGTGGTAGGTGGATGTATAGGATGTGAGGATAGCCTTTTTAGAGCTTATCCCTCATGTCCCAGCTATCTTTTTAAAATCTTTAATACCCTAATATGTAAATTTTCTAAAGCGGCTACTGGGGCATGGAGTAGCCGGACATGAGGCTACACGTCGCGGATACTCCACGCCTCAGTAGCCTCTTTTCTCCTCCTACCCTGACATCTTTGGCGCTCAGCCTTTGTCCAGGAAGTCGTAGTTCTGCGCATGCACAATAGATATAAAAAGAGGATAAAAGAGGCGTGGAGTAGCCGCGACGTTTAGCCTCATGTCCATCTACACCACGCCCCAGTAGCCGCTTTAGAAAATTTACATATTAGGGTATTAAAGATTTTAAAAAGATAGCCTACCACCCGTTCTATCTTTATAGGTAGAATCGTGGTGGTAGGTTCCCTTTAAAAATAAATACATACTCAATATTTCTAAATGTTATCTGATAGAATAAATATATAAAGAATATTTTTTGCTCCAGTGATGCTCCAGAGCTGCCTGAACGCGAAGAAGGAGAAGGGGAGGAAAGTGAACTGGAACATGCAGCATTCAGTAACTGGAATAATCCACGGAGGTATAGCCATGGAATGTCTTTTACTCTATTCCACACTACAAAAGCTATATGTCTGTAATATTTAAGAACTTATTTCTGCTCCTTATCTATATCCCACAGGGTAGAGCTTTGGAGAGAACCTGGGAAATCACTGGGGATCAGCATTGTTGGTGGCAGAGGCATGGGGAGCCGCTTAAGCAACGGAGAAGTAATGAGAGGGATTTTCATTAAACACATTCTAGAGGACAGTCCAGCCGGGAAGAATGGAACGCTGAAAACTGGAGATAGGATTGTGGAGGTATCACTGGGTAACTGCTGGGCACATAACTACTGCTGATTATTATGGTCTATTTGCTGTATGTGATGTACATGAGCAAACATCATGTCTGAGCTTCTGTTAACACCACAAGAACCATAGGCAACAGTGATTGTAATTCTGTTTGGAACCAAAATTAAGATGCCTGCTGAGAAGAAAACTACAGGACATGGAATATCAGTAGTTTTTACCAGTGTTTGGTATAAATCCTGGAGAGGTGTGTAATCATAATTTTGTGTGTGGTTGTAAGATCAGCAGGACTGTGAAAATGCCTTTATATTCCAGTATTGTAGCTAACTTGGATGTAACTTGAAGTACTGCCCAACAGCCCCTTTCCCCTTGGTACTAGGCTTCTGAAATAATACTAAGCAGTTATTGAGGATTGAAGGGCTTTGCTATGAACAGTGAAGAGATCTCAAACACTGGAGCCCCAGAATTCTCCATGCCCAGCTACAATCCTGGAATATAAATGCTGCTACTAACACCCTACACATAGGTAACGTCACATAGACTGCAGCTTTGTTTGTTCAAAACTAATGACAGATTCCCTTCAAACTAAATTGCCAAAGGGAAAATTGTATTTTAATTTGTAATATTACATGCAATAATAAGGTCTCTGAAGGGATTTAAACTCTGGACCATTACTGTCAAAGGCAGAAAGTTAGTGTAATAGGATGTAAGATCACCTGTTATCTTTAAATAGTATAAAGCCATCAAACAACTTTGTTTTTTCATGGGCAACTGATTTTACTGCACCTATCTTTTAGATCAGATTTATGTTTTTCAATGACACGTTCCTTAAAGTCTGTTTTGTAGGCCTCTTAAATATTTGAGTATTCAGCATTGTTTCCTGGCAGCAAAAATATAACAATATTTTAATTAATTGGAATAATCTAGATTTTTCTGCAAGTTAGAGTATTATATGCTGCTTATTTTAAGACATCCATTTTTACCCTCTAATATTGTACTATTGCCTTTCTAATTAAATAGGAAAGACTATGTGGGCACTATAGAATACAGAAAGAAATTAGAATTTGCTGGCAACATAGCTGATGACATAATTTCTTGATTTTAATTGCACTTTTTGTCCCAGGACACTAAGGTTATAAGTGCTGGTTACATAGAAATATATAAAAATTCAGCCTGCTCTCATTGGTCTTTGGTGTCTCTTCATGCAGGCGTCTTAAGATATTAGCCTAGATTATTTTATTTCTAAAATAGATAAATAACTGAAATTGTCCCAGTGAAACTTGGAAACATAAACTGAGACTAAGTCTTTTGGACGGTGTGAGTAGGACTTGGCACTGCCTTGTGGATTTTCCCTCAACTAGATTACTATCCTCAATCTTAAACTGTCTCTTTCTGTTTGCTTTAATGAGTCGACTGTCAGCCATAAGCTTCAGATTAACTTCTGAGAAACCAGTCGTGGATGGTGATCCTAGCAGTAAAGCCATTTAGAAAATCACTTACAACATAAAGCTGTTGTACCACGGCTTTTACACAATAAAGCCTATTACTGACATCTATTTATAACACTTGTCTAATGCATACACATATCAGTGTTGTGGCCATAGGTGGAGGCTCTTTTCCTTTTTTCTTATTTTCAGCTTTTTGGTATTTTTTAGTACAGAAACAAGAGTAATACAGAAGATCTCCTTAAGTACAGCATTGATGTAACCTTTGCAATATAATGAATTGTGTCCTAGGTGGATGGCATTGATCTCAGAGACGCTAGTCATGAGCAGGCAGTGGAAGCCATAAGGAAAGCTGGAAATCCAGTTATTTTTCTGGTTCAGAGTATTATCAACAGACCCAGAGTAAGTACATGAAAAGCTTGCTTACTAGGACATGGATGTACAATATATGATTTTGCTGAATTATTTCATGTATAAACTTTAATTTCCAGTAAAGGATTATGAACTCACATGAGGTTTTAATCAGATGATTGTCTCAGAATTCAATATTGTCTGGTGGTTGTACATTGTGGTTGTATTCATTTACATTCTAGCAGTGTAGGGTCTCATTTGTACCACTGGACCCATTTACAGATATCTGGCCTGTGCATACCACATAGGTAATTCATGGCTCTCTTTTCTGCAGATTCTTACGAGATGCCAGAATTGTAATATGGAATTCATTACAGCTGAGCAGTACTTTGAAGCATGTTACATACAGCCAATAATATTTTAGTATATTGTTATAAAAAAAAAAAACTATTGAATTTTCAGACTGGAATTTTCCATAATTGACCAGTATACTGTTTTTATACTTTTGTTAGGCCACCTTATTTCTTTGCATACTTTGATCTCCAGCCTCCAATACATATTAACTCACTGAATATTTCCTTAAACTTTCTCTCTAGCCTGAATCTCTATATTGCTCCTCGACTGCCTCTGCTTTCAGGGGGCAGCCACATACTAACCCCTTCTCTCAAAACGCCTCCAAGGTAAATATCCAGCTTGCAATGCCTGGTTGTCATTAGATTTGGGTGCTTGTCTTGCTATGCTACTGAAGGATAGACTTGTTTAGGGAAAATTACTTAATTATTTAATTTTAGAAAAGTAATTTGGGTTGGCATTTACTAAAAAGATTTGAAATAAAATAAATAGTATGCTAGAACAATTTGGGCAGGCACAGACCGACACTCATAGTCTTCCTTGTTTTCTTGTGTTTTTAATGGTAATTATAATGAAAATCTTTATCTATATAGCTCCATCCAATTCTGCAGCGCTTTACAAAACTATGATGTCATATAAGTATTTGCCCACCATTGTAATAAATCATATATTTTCAGCTCATTTGAGTACCCATTAGTCAGCATTCAATGTAATAAAGCAAAATATGGCATTTCAACTATTTTTAGAAAGCAAGCGACCCCTTTTAAGATGCCCTCAGTGTTGCTAGTGAGAGAGCCCCTTTAAAATACTCAGCTGTATCTTTTTCTGCTTGATTTTGGAAAACCAGCAGATAAAATTTGTTTTTTATTTATTTTAGAAGCAAAGCTTGCCTTTACAGAGCACCTTTGGTACTAAACCTCTCTTCAGATGCACTAACCCATTTGCTGATTCTTCTCAGCTCACTACTAACAAGGTTAGATGGTTTTAGCTTGTTTGTCTTTTTACTTGTATGGATTACTGCAGAAAAAAAAATTAAAGAGCGATATCTTAGATAAAATTGTGTGCTTCTGCCATTCATTTATATGGGACTTTCAAAATTTCATATGCATGCTGCTGAAACAACCCCATTTTGATAAATTAACTGCCATGTGTCCATGTGTGAATGGACCTCAACATTATGCAGTGATAGTATTTGGATGTGTATTTCTGCTTATTAATTGAATTCCTTGTTTTCTTAAAAGGAACCTGACACCAGATTTTTTCAATAGTAAACCAAATGACTAGTTCCCATGCTAACTATAAAACTATACTGTTTTAGCTAAAGAATGCATGTGTGACTCTGCCTATGTCTCTGGCATGTCTCTAATTCTCCCCTCCCTTTCTATCAGGGCGAATCAGGGCATTTAACCACCTTCTGGTCCTTAAAGACCAGTGGTTTAGTGCTCCAAATCGCCCCTGTGTGATGTGCTTCACACAGCATCGCAAGAAGGGATAGGCGGGCAAAACTGCAAATGTGAGTCCAATGTTTTGTTTTATTTTTTATTATACGTGGGGCCCTTTCAGAGACCTGATACACGCCCAAGTTCCATTCCATAAGTGGCATGGATAGGCAGGGACGTGGGTCTGCAGTGCTACACGGGCATGGAATAGCCATAGCCCTAAAACCTCACAGCCTCTGCAGGTAATAACTATAGTAATAAAATAAAGTTTTAAAATATATATGCTGCATTCGAGGCGCTATATAGATGACACCGATATGGGGAATCTACTTCTGGATCTGCTTAGGTATGTTGGTTCCAGATGGTAGATTTCCTTTAACATTCAGATAAGACTCCAGTTCTGTTCCAGGACTTGTGCCCTTTATACTAATACTTTCAGGGTTTTGAAATTGGATTAACAGTAAATTTACTATTATGTACATCTTTTTTCTCTCTCGTACCTGTATACTCTTCTCTGGTTTTACTGTTAATTATTAAAGATTCTATTTTTTTGTCACTGTAGGGCACAATGAATCCGGTTAGAATTGCTTTTCGTTGTTCTCCAACTAACCCCTTTGTTCCCACGCCATTTAAGGTTTGTTTGAGTGGTGATATTAAGTAACTGGCTATACTTCCACCTTGTTATTGTTGACTTGCTCGTGGTACGTTTATAATGTGGTGCTGTGTACCATATTTATTTTTGGTTTGTGACATTTTTGCATGTGTGATGGCTTGAATAAGATGGTTACTTATGTGTTGAGCCTTTTGTTTTTTATTGTTTTCAATAGTGCATGGTCATTATTTTGTGGTTGTTCTGTATGTTTCTTTGGATTGCTTTGAATTTCTTTGAATTTTACAATAGTGTATGTCTTGATTTTGTGGGAAAGTTCTCAGAAAAGTAGGGAATACTGTGAATTAACAACTCTAAAGGGTGGTTCATTGCAATAAAACAGATATTCTATACACAGGGTGGCCTAAAAGTATAAACCCAGTGGGCACCAAAAAAGGAAACTCCTGCGCTTCTTCTGTCACTCTTTCATAGGCACTTAGGGTCTTTATTGTTGCCTGACAAAAATCTATCATAATTTATGGCATGTGACCAAGTGAGATGTGTGTTGCCTCTGGTTCTATATTCCCTGTAAACTTCCAAACCTTGTATTTTGAGCACCGGAAGCTTAGACTGCAGGCTAGGCAGACCACAGGCAACCTGTTTGTCCTTGACTTGTAGAGACCTTATAGGAGAGGCCTTGAGAATATTTTGCTACAAAATTATGTTGTGATTTTAATTTTTCTATAATAGTTTTTTTAGTTTTTGCCCTGGTCATCATCTTTATTTATAACGGCCCAAAATAAATTCACAGTTAGAACTTCATGCTCACATAGTGCCTAGCTCTTGTATGCTGTAATATGTGATTTTCATAAAACTAGTTCATATTAACAAGATAGTGAAACCCCATTGGACACTTTGGGACAGATTTATAAAGTGCACAGATAGATGGCTAAGTTTAGGCCAGA
Organism: Engystomops pustulosus; assembly: GCF_040894005.1. Classification (NCBI taxonomy): domain Eukaryota; kingdom Metazoa; phylum Chordata; class Amphibia; order Anura; family Leptodactylidae; genus Engystomops; species Engystomops pustulosus. Next base: position 124,965,356 of record NC_092411.1, on the reverse strand, counting down.
AAAAATTCTGGTGGTTAATTTTTGATGCACAGACCATTTTTTGCCCCTTATTTCTCATACTAGTTGAAAGTGTCTTAAACTCTTGATAAATGTGAAGCAGTGGACAGTTTTTTTTTAACACACAGATTACAACAGAATTGTGTTGTAAACCGATCAATAAATCAGCACCATTATTACTGTCACTGCCCTCAAATAGGGCAGAATATTCCTAGTGATAGATTCACCTTATACAGTGTTTGTGATTTTCTAAATATTTTAAATATACAGTAAAATTCCTTTAACCTAGTTTTATAGTTCCTTATTATCCAGATAACCTGACATTTGTATCAGAAATAAGTATATAATACTTGCAATATCTATTATTTGATTTTGATTTCCTAATTCAGTTTTTCATTTCAGGGGCTGTAAAATTCCAATTTGTATTATACTTATGTGCTGGATGGATAGACCCTTTTTTGCTTGTCAGATTAAAGGGATTTCACTGTTTAGCTTTGTTAGTATTGTTGAATAACTGATCTTCTTTTCTTAGGCTTCTAGTAATTCAGATTCAGACTCAGAAAGGACAACCTTTTCCAATCCAGTTACTGTACCAGTAACCTCCATGAGTTCCGACACTGCTCAGCTAGGCACCGCTACATTTAACGGAGATCCTGAAAAAGAGGACGAGTTTGGCTACAGCTGGCGTAAGAAACGAGCATTTTATAGTTTTTTGCTTATCCAGGGTTGTGCACACTCAATGATTCCAAGTAAGCCCCCATGCATCCATAGGTTTACGGGAGGAGGATGAAAACTCCTCACTCTTCCACTCTCCATAGGAAGCCTTGCATCTGCAGCTTGGTCACAGTGCAGTGAGACACTGTGTGGTAGCTGGCCACGGAGCAGTGAGCAAAAACCACTACAGGGGCCATGATACTGCCACAAATTGTGCTTGGATCACCAGCCCCCATGTGGTTGTATGCATGGGGCCAAACAAGGTGGAATAATGCTAAAATAAAAGATGGAAAGTACAGTGTTGATGATGGGGAAGGGAAAATACCTTTTGTTGTTCCCAAACTTGTGTTTAATAGTTAATATTGGGCACCAACTATCCACAGGGCACAAACTATCCACCAGCTTACTGTACTTGCTCTCAGTAAACCTTTTAATGGTTATGAAGTCATCCAAATGCGCAAGCCGTTTGTGATTTCTTTATGTACTAACATATACTACAGTAAGAGCTATAATTGGATTTCTGTGAAAAAACATGGACTAGGCAACTGGTTAAGCAGTAAACCAGTGTTATTCATGTGGGCAAGTTTCATCGCGTGTAGAAAATTTCGAAAAGTCAATTGCAGGGAAACCAAAGAACTATCATATTTATGTGTTCCTGAGAGCCTTGAGGGAAAGTTAACTGGAGAAAGAGTAGATCATTAATATCAGTCCCAATCTTTCTCCTCCACAACAAGGAGAAATATTTGTAGAAGGCAAGATCCCTCAGAGTGATTGGAGGAGTGAAAAATAAGTTATCCAGAGTATTAAAAAGACATCTATCACCAGATCAAGGATTGTAAACCATACAGACATACTGGTATGTGCCCCCTCTGGTAGGATCTTCTGTTATTTCAGCTTCTTATGTTGTTTTAAAGGAAAAAGGCTTTAAAAATTATGCAATTGAGCCTAAGGGGCTCAAGATTCCATTAACTTCTATGGATCCTGGAGCCCCTCAGGCTCATTTGCATAATTCTAAAAGCCTTTTAAAAAAAAAAAAAAACAGTGCATAAGACGCTAAAAGAAGAGCAGATCCTGCCAGAGGGGGCTCACACCAGTTTGTAAGTATGCTTGGTGCACAATCCTTGATCTGGTGATAGATGTCCTTTAACAATAACCTAAGTTCTTAAAGATCAAAGCATTAGCCAACCTATTCGGGAGGCGGGAGAGACCCACAGAAGAGGAGTGTGTAGGAAATGTAAGGTACATTTCAGAACTCCAGAGGACTTTTTCAGTTGTAGAAGGTAGTATGGTCAGTTACTTAATGCTGGCTGTATGATATTCATTTTATTGTGGTCTTTATCTGGGTAAGAGGTTTGCCTTCTAGGAGAGGTGGTGTTTTGCAGAGTTTTTTTTGTGTATTCAATCAGATGAGCAAACATTCTAAGGGTTACTACTCTCCACCACTGTATTTTTTCATTAGGATATCCAACTTTATCTTGAAGGTTAAGAATTGGTGGTAAGTAAAAACTTCTCAGTCAGGGAATATTGGTAGCAATTTCCTTACTGAATATTAAAATAATCACATCTCCCTTCATAAACACAGATATGTTTCACTGTTTAATGGGTTTCTAGCTTCTTTACTGGGTAAATCCTGTTTGGGCTCACTAATCACATATATAACTGGGTGATCTAAAGATAGCTGTTTTGAGCCTCTCTCTATGGTAAGATGGTGGTAATAATGTGTTGCTGTTGCTAGGGGACCTCTGCACATTTTTAGCCCAATTTTTGCTGCAAAGAGCTAATTACTCATGTCTGTTCTTAGTATGATGGACTTGTTAATTAGTGCTTCTTCCTCCCATTTAGGAAAGATATCACAGCGGTATGGAAACCTGCCAGGAGAGTTGCATATGATAGAGTTGGAGAAAGGCAAGACTGGATTGGGCTTGAGCCTCGCTGGAAACAAAGACCGATCACGAATGAGCGTCTTCATCGTGGGGATTGATCCAAATGGAGCAGCTGGCAAAGATGGCCGGCTGCAGATTGCCGATGAGTTATTAGAGGCAAGTATATGTCAATAAGCCGCTAGTGAATACATCCATTGTATTTGTAAATTAAGATTCTGAATTAGCAAGCGATGGAGATAAAAATTGCCTCCCAATGAAAACTTCTTTGCTTTCAATTAGTGAAATATAAGATATAGTAACCAATCTATTATTAACTTGTGTTTTTGAGTAGTAATACCATAGAACCCCCATTATTGATGGTATATATGAATAATACATAATTTTAAGGACAGAGGCTTAATTCCCACAGTTATATTGTGATTCAGTTTTGTACACAGCTGGTATAGGAATGCAGTGAAGGATCGTGGGGCTTTACTGTACTTCGGTTTTGTTTTTCTAGATTAACGGACAAATATTATATGGAAGAAGTCATCAGAATGCCTCATCAATTATCAAATGTGCACCGTCAAAAGTCAAAATAATTTTCATCAGGTACAAAAATATTACATGATAAAATAGAACATACATAGATGTAACAAAAATGCATGTTTATTATACTTAAGGCATGTTTTTTTAATGCTTTTGTTTTTATTTTAACGTTCATGTGATATTCTCTTTTCTTGCGTTGTTATTGAGTTTTTCCTTTAAGGTTACAAGCTGCCTTTTGGCAAATATTGCATATAACATCTGCCAGGAATGAATTGGCACCTCACATTTACAGCTTGATTACTTTATAATATACTGTTGGTTTGACAATACAGAATATAAAATTCTGTGATGAAAATAGTACAGTACCTACAGTATCTTTCTAATGAGTTTCCTGTTTTCAATTAAAATTAGAATATGGATTACTGCTGAAGGCAGGTTGATCTTATTTTAATAAGGTAAAGAGGAGCATAGTGAAAAGAATTTGGACAGACGCAGCTATGTAGATGGGTATCTTGAAAACCATCTAAAGCTAATTAAAAGATTTGAAGTTTTGTTTCCATGAGATAAGTTCTCATTATTTAGGTGTCATTCAAAGGTCCTGTTCACACTTTACATGCAGTTATTTTTGCTCACATTAGAAAAGTATCCAAAAAATTTTAGACTTGTAAATGTTTTGCTTTACTTTTGGCTCATCTCTTCTTTTCCCAATGCATCAAAATTTGAACAATTGTCAACTTGATTCCTAGTCTCACAGGGGTTTTCCCTTTATTAAAAAAACTGAGTTGTTGAGCTCTGTTAACACATATAACATACATTTGAATAGTAGTGTAGATTTGTACCGTGTTAGCCATGGAGAGCAGAAGAAGAGTGAAGAAATCAGGCGATACCTTTTTGAAGCTAAGTGAGTATATTTGATGGTGAGGTGATGGTGGGGGTGTAATCATAACATCATGTCTGACGAAGAGAACTAGTATTCTCGAAAGCTCACCATCCAATATACTCGGTTAGCCTCAAAAAGGTATCGCCTGATTTCTTCACTCTTCTTATACATTTGAATAGTCCTGCAGTAGTTTCATCTTGAAACTGTTCCGTTTCTATGAATTGTTGTCACACATTTATTAATATGCGGCTTCCCACCATATAACACGTCCACTGCTGGTAGTCACATTTGCTTTGTTGCTCAACCCTGCTGACATGATCCTCTTATACACTGGTGACATTGTGATTCCTGTCCTTTTTCAGAAAGCCATTGAGAACCTGTGCACTAGAATCCACTTTTTTCAACCACCTCTACACTGCCTTAGTGATGATGGAAAAGTAGATGAAGCCCAGGGTTCTATAACAAATGTGTAACCTGCTCTGCACTACAATATCTAAGTAATGTAGACTTGTGCAATGTTAGCCATAGAGAGCAGAAAAAGAGTGAAGAAATCAGGGATGCCTTTTTGGGGCTAATTGAGTCTATTTGATGGTGAGCTTTTTGAGAACTTTAGTTCTCTACGTCAGACATGAAGTTATGTATGAAACAGAAAAATCACAGCGCTCTATGCACAGTTGGCAGTGATATTAAAAAAGAACCTTTAAAACGGTAAAATATTTTATACACGTACATCTTATTTAGAACAGGAGAGTAATAAACAGACCAAAACTTGTGAAGCATAACAAGAGAGCCCTGGCTCTTATCTTTTAGTGGCCTCTCGGTCAAACATACGGGTCATGAAACTGACATGTACCACTTTGTAAAGCATTAAATCTCTGCATTCATTAATACTTCCATTCTTTCCTTTCCCATAGTGTTTTGAAATCCACAGTAATTCACAAATCATCATAGTGTGGTCTTCTCTGGAGAAATGTGCGCCCACTGGGAGAACTTTTCTTTTGTTTTTAATACAAGAGTAGTGCAAGCTCATAAGATTGAGTTTTCTGCCCTGTTTCCCCCACATGGAGAGGCCTGTGGTGGGAAACTGTTGACACATAATAAGGTATACCACCTTAGAAGACCTGCAGGAAAATGTCCCCTTGATCTTATGTACCTGCTGTAAATGTGGTACTGGTACATGGTCACCTGTAATATACCACAAACAAACCAACAAACAGCCAAACGGCCTACCTGAAAAATTACCATTTTGCTAAATATAAGAAATTCACTAAAATGTGATCAAAAGGCCTTGCTAAAAATGATGGCATCAAAAGTCACAAAATATGACACCACACACAGCTCTGTGGAGATTTTTTTTTTTTCAGGAGGTTTTAATTTTTGTAAATGTATTAAAACATTATAAAACCTATACAAATTTGGTATCTCCATAATCGTACTGACCCAAAGAATGAAGTATAAATGTCATATGGGGCGCACAGTGAAAGCCGTGAAGAACATGGTGCAAATGTCTCTCATCATTTTCACTGCATTCAGAAATTTTGTTCCCGCTTCCCAGTATAAGACAATTCTGTGATTTTTCTGTTTTCTGCAACATCATGTCTGATGAAGAGAACTAGTATTCCCGAAAGCTCACCATCAAATATACTCAGCCTCAAAAAGGTATCGCCTGATTTCTTCACTCTTCTTCTGCAACATCTAAACATTATATCCACATCTATTTCGTACCCAAAAGTAAGGTTATCTTTTATTAAAAAATTACACATTTGGATATGTTTTCCTACTGGGAAAAGTAAAGTTATGGATTGTACCATATACCGTACTTCATTTTAGTACATTGTAGTAAGGGCTCTTACAGTCCATGATATCCAACACTTAGATCTCTTTTCGTTCAGATTTTATAAGATTATACAAACATATTGAAAGATGGGAAACATTTTTGTTACATCTCAAATATCATAACACATATTACAGAAGTGCGAATAACGCCGGGTTAGAGTCAGAACAGGAAAAATTTTAGCAAAGGACTTGACCATATCATAGCTAATGGATTCTATTTTGGCTGTGGCTTATAAAACTGCTAGTGTATGTGTTGTCCAGCCTTAAGAGGGCAATTTATTACATCCCACTCTCTCTAGAGGATAAATGGATATAAGCATCCTATGACCGATCATGGCGCAGGCTAACATATTTCAAATCGTCCCAGAGACTTTTCTAAAATTCAGTCTGGGTAGTGATTAGAGGCTGTCACGTTGTGAAACTATTCCTACTTGATATTGGAATTCTGCATGTTTTAAGCCATAAATCATTGGCAGTCGGAGACTCCTAGTGATGTGTTTTCTGTGTGATGAAATGCTATTTTGTGTGACATGCCTGTCATCTGCTTAGCCATTTGGTATAGCGCTATTCCTGGAGGCGTGTTGATAAACTGGTGTTTGTTTAAAAAATTCCTGTGACACACACATGCCTTGGCAATGGTGCGGCAGGATTTCGAGAGGTTTCTGCTGTTGTTGCTGTTTGCTGGGTTCCTTTCCAGAGAAATGAAGGCAAGGAAACTATTTTCCTGTTTTAAGACAGGTGCCCATGTGAGCATATAAATGATGGTAACATTTACATATATGTCAACGTTTTACAAGCTGCTTAGGAATAGCATTGCTGATTTCTGACTTTTAGTTTTTTTTTAAAGGAATAAAGATGCTGTAAGCCAAATGGCGGTGTGCCCTGTGAAAGCGACTGAGCTGTGCCCTTCCAACTCTTCCGCCTTTCCAAGTCAAGAGGTAGACATCACACATTGACACATTTACATAATAGTGTCTGTTTCTCTAGCAGGGAGACATGTGGACAAAACTTTTAATGGAGCCCAGGAAATCTGGCTGGCGACGGGCACGATGTGTTGTGTAGGAGGTGTGCAGTTGGGAGCCATGCTAAGCTGTTCACTCTTGGCTTCAGTGATTAATGGACAGAGCTTCATTGCCAGATCTGTCATATTGGGAATATTGGCCACTGTTTACAGTCAGGCTGAACTATGCAGTTTCATTTGATATAGAGAAGTGATTTTTTTTCTACTTCTGTGTCACACACTGTCTAGGTCACCTGCAAAAAAAAAAATTTTTTTTGTACCCGAAGCACATGCGGTAGTTGTATACACCTGCCACAGACTTATGCTGTAAAATAAAAAAAACTAAAAAGTATATATAATGCAGTGAGCAGTGCCTTAGTGAATAGTGCCGTAGTTTGTATTATTTGCTGCTAAATAACAAAAGAATGTTTACTTGCCGATAGCCATACAGTCGGCATTGTATATATTTGAATAATTGAGTATCCTTCTTATATAGCCACTTATTGCCATGTGAAAAGGACCTGAATGAGATAGGAATCTATTTGACTTTACCTTGCTTTGTCATTACCACACATTATGAGGCTGTACCAGGCCTTTTTCATTTTTAAGGCAAAATAATGGTCTTCGTCTCAAAGCTAGGTGATCACTGCATTAGAGGCCTTTAGCTTATTATATATCAGACTTAAAAAAATGGTGTCTCTCAAATTGGAGACCAAAAATTACCATAAAGGGCGGTTGTCAGTATAGATGCCACCTGAGGTGAACTAGTTGTCCCTCTCCGCTATGAAGAATCAATATTGCCATAGTTAACTTCTTTAAGGGCGATTTCCAGTATACTGCTAATACTTACTAACGGTAACTATATCATTATACTTGCATCAGTTGTCTGAAGTGCAATTGCACCACTATCAATTGCTGGTTTTCTCAGAGATTGTGTTACAAATTTGTGTATTTTGCCAGCCTACACAACTTTCACTTTAGCCTTCTTACAACCGATTTAGCAAGTGAATCCAGGTGTGGTAGAGACATTTATGAAGTGTAACTTTTCCAAAAGTTGCAAATTAAGGCGCAAATTCAATCCGAACCCCATCTGGCATAAGGAATACTTAAGAGTTTGTTGCACAAAAATTTTCACCTTTTTTTTTTTTTTTTTTCCCCACCAAAAAAGTATCAAAACCAATGCAGACAGTAAAGGAAATCTGCCAAATGAAACCAGGCATGATAAACCAAGGGCACTTACCCTTAGATCCAGGCATTTTTCTGTGGTTATCTTTTAAAATGATGCTAATGAGCCAGAAGGGCTTTGGATGGCGTTACTTGAGCTCCTCCATGTTGCAGGCTTTTACACTTTGCAAGTACTCCCTCCTCCCACTTGTTGATATTACAACAGGCAGAGGGAGCGGGAAGTGATGGCGGGATAGGTAGGGGGAGATGTTCCCGTGCACAGTGTAACAGCCTGTGAAGCTGAGTGCGGAGGAACTCTGGTAACCACACCCCCATAGCACTTCATGCACATTACCATAATTTAATTTTAATTTTAGAAGGAAGAAAGCCAACGTACTGTATTTATACACACCATACACCATATACACAAACAGCATATACACATCACAGATACACATACATAAACAATATATATATACTGAACAATGTTCAGTGTAATATGTATATAATGGTGCACATTCTTCAGTGTCAGGTCGGATGACGGGGCCCCTTGACACTGTCGGCCCCAAAGCGGCTGCTATGGCTGCTACCGCTGTAGCTAGGCCCCTGATGTTGCCTAGATTTATGAGTAAGTGTCCCTGGTTTATCATACTTGATTTTTATGGTAGATTTCCTTTAACACTTCATATGCCACATCTGACAAAAAGCTTCTAAGACAGGCTAAGAAAACTAGTGGTGCAAAGAAGCCTGTCTAATGATAAATCTCCCCCATTGTTTGTTTGTTTGGTTTTTTTTTTTAATGTAGTTGTTTGATTGACTTTTCTCCTTAGTGACTTTATGAACTTCAGGAGTGCGGGGATCTAACAATCCTAACTAATGGGGGACTGTGACTATACATATACAGTGTGTGTACAAATACAATTGGACGATTGTAGGGTCCACTTTTTAATACCTTTTTTGCCCTCCAGAATGATGATAACGTTCCAAGTCTGGAGCCTCCAATGAATTTCAGCTCCTTTAAAAATGTCATCCATGTGAATTTGCCAAAGGTAATAACCGTTATACATTGGGTTTAGATAACCACAATTTTTATTTCCTCTTTACTTTTGTGAATGTGAAACGCAACAGGATAGCGCAGTACAACGCTTACATCTGCGGACAGGGAATAATTACACTCGCACTTACATAGCACATTCCTCCTGTGGGATGTAAAGAGCTTTACGGTTGGAAAGCTGTTACATAAATGCCCATAAGAGAGCATACTTGTTGAGCACGGAGATGCATAGAAGTAGTGTCAGGACGTGTTTATTCAGAAAAGCAAGGTTTTAGACTGAGAGAATACTGAAATATAGAAGCATTTTAGCTTGGAAGGTTTTTGTACATTATCAAACACTAGCATAAAAATGGCACTTATTCTAGAAATGCTATGCCTGAAGTCTAGTCTGAGAAGTGGAGAAAAGAGATAAGAAAAATATATTTTTGACTATTTTAAAGAATGTTAAGGTTCTTTCATGTTTACCCTATTTTTGTCACTGGGAGCACCACTGATCACAAGAATGAGGTCCATTGTTTTTCCAAATTAAAAGGAACAGGAGGTTTCTGCTCTATTATTTATGTGTAGTACTGTCTCTGATGAAGAATGAATGTGGACAGCACAGGAAAAACATTGTGTCCTCAATTCTGATGTAATCTATAGAATAAACATATGAAAATCGTAGTTGGATGAAGAAGGATGTAATACTGCAAAACCTTTTAATCACCTGTGTCTATATATAGGACCAAGGAGGCCTTGGCATTGCCATAAGTGAAGAGGAGACTGTGAATGGGGTAGTTATTAAAAGTCTAACAGATTATGGTGCAGCAGCCAAGGTGAGATAGTTTTCTTGGTAATATATTTCGAACCCGCATTTTCTAAATTGTTTTAACAATTGATTTTTTTTTTTCTAACAGGATGGGCAAATTAAAGTGGGTGACCGTATCTTAGCAGTTGATGATGAACCAGTGGTGGGCGATCCTATTGAGAAGGTAGGTTGTAATAATATAATTTCTACACTGCTAGAATTGTTTGGCAAAAAAAATTGCCCTACAGAAGATCCCAAATACATTTGCCATTACTTTTCAGGACCCTTCAGTGTATTTTCCAAAAGAAAGCAAATTGAGAAATGTACTGTTTAACCCTTTCCCGACATTTGATGTACTAATACTGCATGGCGGGCCGTGCGCTCCCGCAAAATGCAGTAATAGTACGTCAAGCTTCTGGCGCCGGCTCAGGGTGTCCGCTATTATATTATAGCAGCGTGTCAGGGGCATTTAGCTTGAATCGGACCAACCCAGAACCCCCCCCCCTCGCGGGGGGGGCTGGCTGGCTATGTACTGCTGGGGGGGGGGGGGGGGTCTGTGACCAATGCATTTCCCACCCTCGGCTTATACTGAGTTATTCCCAGTTTTTGGTGGTAAAATTAGGGGTCTCGGCTTATACTCGGGTCGGCTTATACTCGAGTATATACGGTAATTAAATAAAGTTAAAGTCCCCTAAACACAAACATTTCCTATAATAATAATAATACTTTATTATCCCAAACGGGAACTTAAAGTGTCACATCCGCAATACACTAATTCAAAAGAGATATAACATATTCAAAACTCACATAAAAAAAACCACATAAACCATAAAACAGAAAGAGAATACACATAAATATACCTTACACAGATTTACAATAAATAGTTTAAATGGATTAATAAAAGTAGTTAATAGTACCCCCCAATTACAATTCTTGAAGTCGTACAGCACGAACCTTACATATTCTACCCCTGCTCGCTGTATTTGACAGCTCGAGAGCAGCCGGTATAAATGTCTTCTTAAATCTCTCCGACATGCATCGCATAAGAATAAAACGGGAACTAAAAACACTAATCTGTGCCTATACACATCTAATAAAGTTAAAAAATCACCAAAATACCCCACATATTTGGTATCGCTGCGTCGTAAAAACAAAACGCGAAAAACTCGCCAAAAATGTAAATTTTCATAAAATCCCTTCACAAAAATGTTCCAAAAAAAGTTATGTGCACCAAAATGGTACCAATTGAAAGGACAACTTAACATGTAAAAAATAAGCCTTAAACCAGCTCTGTTAAAAAAAAAAATGTTAGTTATATCTCCGAAAAGATGGCGATGCAAAAACAAATGAGATTTTTTTTACATTCCTTTTTTTCCTGTAAAATTGTAAAATATTGAAAAACTATATGAATGAGGTATCACCGTAATCGTAGTGATCTATAGAATAAAAATATTATAGTATTTTTAGTGTACGGTGTACGACCCCCAAAATATAAGAAAAAAAAAAGAAGCCCAAAATTGACTATTTTCTTTTCCTCCATACATGAAAGAGTTAATAAAATCTCATCAAAAAGCTACAGACCCACTAAAATGAAGTATTTGTAAAGTGCATCTCATGTCGCAAAAAATAAGCCCTTATATGTCTAAATTGCCAAAAAAATAAAGATTGTATAGCCAATATAATGTGACAATGCATAATCTGCTCTGAACGGCGCAGCTCCCCCCCCTCAATGTCCTGGCGTGTGCCCATACAGCAGGTTACCACCACATATGGGGTATTATTATACACGGGAGAGATTGGGTATCAAATTTTGTGGAACGTTTTGGTATTTTATCCACTGAGAATTTGTACATTTTATGAAAAACACATTAATTTAGCCAAAAAAAATATAATTTCTATAATGGAGTAATTATGGGGTTTACTTTTATTTAGGCCTCTCAAAGTGACTTCAAACCTGAGCAGGTCCCTCAATAGCAGGATTTTGCTTTTTTTTATGAAAATGTGAAAAATTGCACCTAACGTTCAAAGCCCCATAACATCTTACAAAAATGATAGTATGTATAAAAAACCACGGAGGCATAAAGTAGACATTCATGAATGTTAGTTATTACGTTTTTTGATGTTATGACTCGTATGGAAGTGTGGAAAAAGTAGAACATTTTGAATTTCGAAAATTGAGAATTTTTCCAAATTTTCACCAAATATCTGATTTTCTCATAAATAAATGCAAAACAATTTCAAAATCACTTGGATATGTTAGTGCCTTATTAGTATAATGGGGAATGAAACTATCCTAAAATATGCTAACTATGCTCTTAACTCTCAAATCAATCTGGGCAGTAGAAGACAGGCTGGCTCTACCTATTTGGTGATAGAGAGCTGAATATTGATATTATATCATATTCCGTAGCCCTTTACAAATCATAGGGGACATATACAAATAAAAAACGACATTACAAACAATGATATGGAACAATAGGATTGAGGGCCCTGCTTGCAGGAGATCAGTCTATGAGTGGTAGCTTAAAATATTGATATTTATTAGTACAATGGTGACAGATAAAGCAAGATTTCCAACTATTGATCAGTGTCTACCAAAGGATTCAAAGAGTTTGAATTGAAGACTAACAGGGAAGACTAACAATTTATTTTAAACTGGAACATCACACTGCAAATAAATTTAGGCTGTTATTTTACTTTCCCAATGTTAAAATATTAATGTTTTCAGTGATTGTTGCAAGTATCCGCGCACGCGCTTTATACATGATGTTACTGTTGATGTATTATAAAGATGATGCATTCGCCTATTGTCAACACAAGTGCAACGTTCAATAATTTTTTTTTTAATCATAACATTTTAATATTTTAATATATATATTTTTTTCTTCCCCTAGGTTGTTAGTCTCCTGAAGAAATCTAAAGCCACTGTGAAATTGACAATAAGTTCAGATGAAAAAGATACTCTGCAAAACCATGTTACAACACTGTCTACATTTTCCTCTGGTTCTGCGGAAAAGAGGAGCAGCCAGCAAGGTCTACCGCATATCAGTCTCCCAGAACCAGAACCTGTCCATAGTAAGAGGCACTGTTATGTTTCATTTACTGGTCTCTGGTATGCTCTCTGCTTAATATTCTATTTATAAAATGGTGAGAGCCAAAAAAAGGCAGTATGAGCACCACAAAAAAGTGGATACCCCGTAGTAAATGTCCCTCATTGTATCAGTGGAACAGGAACTCTTCACCAGAGCACTGAACCCTCTGCATGCAAAAGGCCCTTTACATCATTCATAAATTAGGACCTTTGTAGCATACTAGAATGCAAATGATTTTTGCCAAGTTCATTGCATCTTTTATGCTTTTATGTAGATGGAAAAAGTCCATTTGTTGCGCACCATTTAGGAATGTTGTAGGGTAAAGGAAGCCAGAATGTTATCTTTGCGAATGCCCCCCATGTCCAAGTGACTTTCACACATCAGCATTTAGTGTAAAGCCTACAAAAGGCAAATTATCTAAAAAATTTATTTTTGCTGGTTATCTGCAGGTTCTAGTCGATCATCTACTCCAGCTACGTTTCCTTCCGATCCAACCACTTGCCCCATTATACCTGGATGTGAAACAACAATTGAAATATCTAAAGGGAGAACAGGTTTGGGACTTAGCATTGTCGGAGGTGCAGACACTTTGCTGGTAAGTTCATCTATACTTCTTTATTGAGCACCATACCTGTCCCTTTATTGTGTCTAAGCTGCACTAGTGCACAGCCATGTTCATTCAATAGGGTCATTACTTTTACTTGATATCAATTTTTAATCATTTATCAAATTATTTCAACCGTGTTTTAGCTTTTTAAGAATGAATGCATTTTCTTTTATAAAGTGTGGTGAATGGAAAGCTTTGGTTATAGTATTTAAGAAAATTGACAGTTTGCGTCATCAGGGGTGTACTTTTTTAGGGTGCATTCACATGCGGTATGCCCACCATGCGGACAAATATCACCGTGTGGGCACGTGGGGGCATACCACCATATGCTGGAGTGGAGAAGGAGGTGACCCCTCCATAAAAAAACGCTGCGCACAGCCGGGAGAAGATAGAGAATTCTCTATCTTTTCCTAGTGTGCGGCATGGAATATGTGTGGCGCCATACCGCTGCCAGGCGGCCATTGCTGTCTGTGGTACATGCGGCCGCAAATTTCTCCCCCCCAGAAAGCCGTACACAAGACACAACCACAAACAAATCCTATGGTGGCCTCTCTGTCTTTTTTGTTTGTAAGGTCCAGTTCAATAGAAATCTAAAATTTCCATTGATTTTTAATGGTCTTTTATACCACTTTTATTATTTGAATGGAAAATTGGATGGAGATGTAGTTCTATTTTCTTAGTCTCAGGAATCTATTGCAATATACGGCGTTTAACACCTGCTGAGTAATCCAATAATTTATTGCACTTGATTGCAGTATTAACTAATGATATGGAAGACATTTCAAACTATTAAGTGTTTAACCCCCTTAAGTACTTATACTAATTACTGTTATTTATGTTATGTAGGGAGCCATTATAATTCATGAAGTTTATGAAGAAGGCGCAGCTTCCAAAGATGGCAGATTGTGGGCCGGCGACCAAATTTTAGAGGTAAGAGCTGCAGGAATAAGAACATATAATATTTATATTTCTTGTCAATTTTTAACTACTCTATTACTGCTGAAATATAGGTCAATGGGATTGATCTTAGAAGTGCCACACATGATGAAGCCATAAACGTATTAAGACAAACGCCACAAAAAGTCCGTCTTACTGTATACCGGGATGAAGCACAGTACAAGGAGGAAGATATGTATGATATTATAATTGTGGAGCTTCAGAAGAAACCAGGGAAAGGTTTAGGCTTGAGCATTGTAGGGAAGAGGTAAGGAATACAATGTTGGTAAAATAATTATATGTATATTGTTTTACTGTACTCTACATGAGCTGTTAGAAAGTATGGAAAGCTACCCATGTGGACCCCCAGTTATGTGTGCCAGTGGCATTGCAACTGTAAGTTAAAGGGGAATTCCCATAAACAAACTTTATCCCCTATCAACAGAATTAGTTTAATTGATCAGCAGAATGTGGAATTTCTCTTCATCTGTAGACTTTCAAAAACACAACTCACTAGAGGAGAAAGAAGGAGCAGAAAATTGGGACATATAATCTTATTTTTTAAAAAAGTATATTGCAAAATATGTTTACCTGCTCTTGTGGACTCAGTAAGCTCTGTTACAGAATGGAGCATTACTTACATTTAGCCAGTTAGAACATCACTGTTCCCATACATTTTTCATAAGATGGTTTCTGTTGTTTTCTGTATATTGTAAAATGTATGTTTTACTATTATACTCTTCCACTCCCTAGAAATGATACTGGAGTATTTGTCTCAGACATTGTGAAAGGAGGTATAACAGAGACAGATGGAAGGCTGATGCAGGGCGATCAGATCTTAACAGTGAATGGAGAGGATGTGAGGAATGCTACGCAGGAAGCTGTGGCAGCTCTCTTAAAGGTACTATTCCATATTGTTGGGATCATAGTCAATTCAAGAGCTTATCATTTATTGAGGAAGGATGAAAGCGACATGCAGTGAATCCAGAATTGTTTTTTATGAACTGCAATATGGATTGTTCTTGTGATAGCAGCCTTAGGGCTCCCTTCATACCCAGGAGCTGGTTTCTTAAAAATAGATTAGAATAGACTACTATGAAAGTGTGTGGTTTGCAAATACAAAAAAAGAGTACTTATATTTTTTTCATATATCTATGGTGAATGAAGAAAATCTCTTGTGTAAATAATCCATTGAAAATAATCGAGACAACACCCCAAAATCATGAAGGGCACAAGTATAAAATCCATCTGAATAAGCTTTTAAGGTTTTTTAGACTGAAATTCTTTATTTCCTGATAATTTTTTAATTACCTGTATAACGGCAACACCCCTTTTAGCCAGACTCTGCTGTGATATATTTTCAATTCCCTCTCAGACTTTGGATACTGCATCACCCTTTTGGTAGGACACTTTAAGCAACCCCAATAATTACCATCTTCTATCCCCCCCCATTAGTAAAGAGTGGCAGGTCATATTGCTGCTCCATTTAGATACCCCATGACCATAATCCAATTGGAAATTAACCCTTGCATAAAAATATTATGGTGGGGATGAAAAAAAGTGAAACTAAATATGCTGTAGTGTGTTCTTATGTCCCAGCTCCCACATGCAGCCAAAACTCTGCTTTGCTGTGAAGATCAGTAACATCATGTTCCTAAAGGGGTTCCTCATTTTCATCAATGTTGGCAGCTTAGAGTGGACAGGGGACAGTCTGCATGCAGTGGGAACAATATGTAGACACACGCTAAACATAAATGTGATCGGTGTAAACTGTTTTCTAATCCTAATAACGGCCAATAGATTTCCTTTCTACATGAGAATATTACTGTAAAACTCCACTCTACACAGCTAGCATACAATAGAAAATAGCTTTTTATGTCAACTGAGAGGTTTGTGATCCCTGTAAACAATAATCAACAAGAAAGCTGGCTATCAGTTACTGGTCTGTCTGCACTTAATTATTTTGGCACCTTTTGTCTTTGCCCCCTAAAGTGTGCCATCAACTACAATTTCTCTCCATTAGGTCCTATTGTGAAATCATGAAACTAGGGGAGGAGGCTTATTAAACCAAAAATGACTTCAATAGAATGGCTGTAATCATATACTCAATGACTCAGGAGATCCATAACTGGATAATAATAGCAAGTTACATCTGAGGACTCCAGATGGCAGAACATAAAATAAAGAGCAGCAATAACTATAATCTCGAAAGGCCCTGTTTAATAGTCCTATTGATTCCCCATGTGGTTATTTTAAGAGGCAGCAGCCATTGCTGAACCAGAACCTGATCTTGGTATATTCTGTAATTTAACACTAGTTCAACGACCATTTTGTTATTAATTACATTAATATGGGGATTAATATGCCGTCCCCTTGTATCTGCATGTTCCCTGTGTATTTGTCTGGCTCATAGGGTGGATGCAGAATGGGAATATAACAGGGAGCACACACCGAATGTGAAGTCATTGGTACTTGCTGCACCTGGTACATGTTCATTTATACAAGGGGACTCTGCTTCTGGATTGTTGATAGACCTTGAGTAACTAAATTGTGACTGTAAATGCCCATAGGGAAACATAATTATGGAACCCTTGCATTTTATGTACAAAATATTTAATATTTAATTTAGTTCCTTGAGTCCTGAAAATTATTTTTAAGGATGCTACTTACCCTGTTTATTAAAATTTACATTTTGCCTCTATCTGGACTTTGAGTTGACAAGAACAATACATTGTTTATTATATATTTCAGTATTACTAGATCCCCATTTGTATGTTTTTTATTTCTTATTTCTTACTATTTTTCCAAATACCTTGGGGATGATTGCTTCTACATTATACTTGTTGTGAAAAGACCTGCCTCCTTATCATACCCACCCAGTGTTATAAGGTCCTCAAAGAGGCACCCAGAATGTCCCATGGTTAAGATGGGGCTCATATGTAACATAGTACTGCTGTTTATTCTTCATGAATCTTTCTGAATACAGGCGGTCCCCTACTTAAGAACACTCGACTTACATACGACCCATAGTTACAAACGGCCCTCTGGATATTGGTAATTTATTGTACTTCAGTCCTAGGCTACAATGATCAGCTGTAACAGTTATCAAATGTGTCTGTAATGAAGCTTTAGTGTTAATATTAATTCTTATGACAACCCAACATTTTTAAAATCCAATTGTCACAGAGACCAAAAAAGTTCTGGCTGGAGTTACAATGATAAAATATACAGTTCCGACTTACATACAAACTCAACTTAAGAACAAACCTACAGACCCTATCTTGTATGTAACCCGGGGACTGCCTGTACATTGACACCTGGCCATTACACTTTCCCTATCAAATGGATATGCTCGTTCACAGTTCAAGAAATGTACGATTATATTGAGAACATCCCATTGTTCAAAAAATGCCAAGACAGATTAACATAGACCTGTCAAAATGCAAAATTGTTATTCATGAAGAAGGAGGAATGTTCATTTATTATTCTGGCTTTGGCCGAAATGATTTCAATTGTTACTGAGAAATGGGGACATGAAGTGGTACAGTGTCTGAAACTAACCCTTTGTTAAAAATGGAATATATCATGGATATGTATGGATATTATTTTACATTCGGACATATTTGTTTAAGTGTTCCTTAGGTACTGTTAAACTAGAGGTTGGAAGAATTAAAACTGGGCCGTTTCACTCTGAAAGAAGGACTTCACAGGGCAGTCAGGTGAGCATTACTAAAACCGAGATTTTATTTTAATATCAGGTATACCTTTGGAAACTACACTTTATGTGCTCAGTAGAATCCTTTTGTTCTTTGGTTAGTGGTTGTAGCACAGTAATGACCTTTACTAATTGAAAGTGTAAAAAAAAAAAATCTGAAGAATACCACCTGTATCAATATTTTATACAGTAGAAGAAAATCTGGAGTGTTAGGTGCCAGTGCAAGTGATACATCCTGGAATATACTAGACTGGCTGAATGTAGTCTTGATCCAATCTGCTGCTTAATAAAATCAATGTGTACAAGGCTCCTGGACTAGATGGTTTACACCCCAGAGTTCTTAAAGAACTCAATTCTGTTATCGCTTTGCCACTGTCTAAAATCTTCAGAGATTCCCTAATGAATGTGATGCAAATATATAAAAAAGGGCTCTAGAACTTTTCCAGGCAATTACAGGCCTGTGAGCTTACCTTCAATTGTGGGGAAAATGTTGGAAGGGTTACTAAGAATACATACAGGAGTATGTGACATCAAATAGTATAATAAGGGGTTTAATAAGGATAGAAGTTGTCAGACTAACCTGATTTGCTTCTATGCAGAGGTGAGCAGTTGCCTGGACAGAGGGGCTGCTATGGATATTTTGTCTTGTTTGTGAGCTCAGAATGACGCCCCCTGCAGTGACCTTTCATGGGTCTTTGCATGTATTTACTATGAGGCTGTGCAGGTCAGGGATGTGCAGTATAGCTCAATGTACAAGCAGATGTATCCTACCGTAATGAGATAATAATCTTTATATAGCGCCATCAAATTCTGTAGCGTTTTACAGATTCTGGGGAACATATACAGATAAAATAAGCCCCTGTCCCGAATGGGGCTCACAATCTAATCAACCAACCAGTATGTGTGGGAGTGTGAGAGGACCCGGAGGAAACCCACGCAAACACAGAGAGAACATACAAACTCTTTGCAGATGTTGACCCTGGGACTTGAACCCAGGTCTCCAACGCTGCAGGGCTGTAATGCTAACCACTAAGCCACTGTGCTGGCCTTTTAATAGTGATATGAAACTGTATTGTGAACTGTTCTGTTAAGACAGATATTCCTATGGTCCTGAAAGTTCTAGTAAGCTGTGAATCATTTACCAAGGAAAGGTAGGATATTTCTGTTGGCAATAAGCCCCCCCCCCCCCCCCCCCCCTGTTTAACATCTACACTACTCTGACTATTCTCTATAAATGAGAGAAGTTCAATTTTCATGTCATATACTAATGGATGTCCCTGGTTACATCAGTTTGGAGAAAATAATATATAATGTAAATCCTCTATTTTATATTAGCAGGAAGAACAGACAGTGCCTAGGGGTTAATGGTTGCTGAGTTGTATGGGTCACTGTATGTAGCACTATTCTGTGTAGTACAGGAACCTCAGTAGAGTAAAATGTAACTGCAAACAGTAGTGAAACTAATGTGACAAGATTTATCAGAAGGTATAACATGCAAGGCTTTTTGTCACATGCAGGAAACTGCCATGAAGTGGCAATCCACTGGACCATTTCCTCTACACTATGCTCTGCCCAGTAGGGGTAAAAACAGAGGATCAAGTGTAGGAATCAAAGCAGTCATTGGACTAATCCTTTGCTGCAGATCAGGAAAAAATGCCTATTCCCTATACTTTTTTATATGTTAACTGTTAGGTTAGTAAGCCTCTTCTTGTGACAACATTCTTTTTAATGTTTGTATTGTAGGTCAGTGATGGCAGCAGTAATCTTACATCCTTCAACTTTCCACCATCTGGTTCTTTGGCTGCTGAGTCATCTGAAAATACCTCCAAAAAGAATGAAGGTAAGCCCTGCCATTAGCAGTAATTGTGAATAATAATTACTACAGTAATTGCTAGTCGTATTAAATGTTGTCTGCCTCTAGAATCAGTGAAAAATATTGGTGTCATCTGTGGCATTTGTATTTACTTATGGTAAAACAAAACTTTAAAGAAAATCCACCATCAAAATCAAGCATGATAACCAGGGACACTTCCTCATAGATCCAGGCATTGTGACTGTGGTAAGCTTCTTATATTTGTTATAAATGGTCTACCTACTTCTAAACTATTTTTTAATTATGCGAATGAGCCTGACAGGCTCTGGTTGGTGTTTACAGAGGCTCTCAGTGATGTCTTATCTCTCGTTGTTACAATGAGCAGAACATGTCTCCCCATCCACCTGCTCTCTCCCCCTGCCTGTGTAATCTAGCAGCAGCAGAAAGTGCAGAGGGAGGGGAGACCCGCTCTGCTCTGTGACACCCAGGATAGCCCTTCAGGCTCAATAGCATCATTTTAAAAGTTTATTTTAGAAGGAAGGAGGCCATGGATAACCCTGGTTTATCATGCTGGATTTGATGGTAGAATTTCTATTAAAAATTGTTTCCCCTGCTGCATCAGATTTAGGAGGCCGGATTGCGAGAGACAGGTCTACCAAAGTCTTTATACGAGGCTGCAATAGCTTTAATTGAAAAATAGAATAGTGATCCATTGGATAGGGAATTGTATAGACCCATCTCTTTGTTGACTGATGACCACGGAGAGCTTTACTCTTTCTGCATCTGTCTCTTAATGCCACAAAGGCGTTCAACAGAATACCAATACAAGCAACAGGGGCATGGATACAATGTCCCCCCACTAAACCTATTTGATTGCTCCTAAACGTAAATCACACCAAATAAAGGGAAACAATGAATATATTACACAATTAGAATATATTAAACATAAAATAACTCTTTTATTGTATCAATTTAAAACAAATCCATTGAAAAGACAACATGCACAGAAAAAGTCCACCAATAGTCAAATAACTTAATATACTATACTTAATAAATCACAGTAACCTGTATAGAGGTTTTGAAGGTCTAGTCCTCAAAACAAGTCAAGGGATTTGCTTACATGCAAGTATTGCACATTACCCAAGGGAATAAAACAGGACAACGGACAAATACAAAATATATGTAAAAATGTACAGGCATAAATGTACAAACATATTTTGCCTCACTTCGTTATTGTACTATAATTCAGTCCTTATTGTGCTATAACCTGATGGTGCTGATATTTATTTATTGGCTTTGAAATCCTGTGTATTCCTGTATGTTTTACTTATGAATGTTAAATTGACTTGTCTAAAGCATTGTAAAGCTGCACAAGCAAGAATATATTTAGTGCAAATTGTCTTAAACGAGAAATGAACTGACCGTTTCTTCCAGGACAAGTGAGTGGCAGCACCTCTACATGGAGGTCACCTTGTCTTACCAACTTTTAGCATCCTGGCTCTGATACAGATACAGTATAACCCATTGTTCACTTTACACCAACCCCACGTTTATGTTCTTCCTCTGCAGCTCCTGACATCCAAGGACTAAGAACAGTTGATATTATAAAGGTATTTTTCATCAGATCTGCTTACTGTATGGTGGTAGTGTGATAATAAAGTTGTAAGTTAAGAAGATTTGTCACTTTTGCAGGGCCCTACAGATTCACTAGGCATCAGCATTGCAGGCGGTGTGGGCAGCCCCCTGGGAGACGTACCTATTTTTATAGCTATGATGCATGCAAATGGTGTTGTGGCTCAAACACAGAAACTAAGGGTAAGTATATTTTCCGCAGCTGGTTTCTTACTTAGTGATCATCTGGATAACATCATGTGCATCCCCAATGCTGAGCAGATTGCCCAATTTTGCATAGAAAATTGGCCTTTCAAAGGGATGATCTGCTCATATGGGGGCTGCTTCCATAGAGTGCGATATTGAGGAAAATATTGGTCTTTTAGGGAGGGTGGTCTTCTCAAGGGGTTTGTCTTCTATAGCGGTTTAACTGTATTTCTTTGAAGCATTTAAATGCTTTGGAGAGTAACATATCATGTGCACAATAATTGTGAAACCCTATAAACATCCGAACAATGTATAAAATAAGAAACGCCATATACTTCCTGAATGTAAGGGGTCGGTATGCCTATTACAATGATAACATATTCAGGGTAGTGTAGACTACATGGATAATAATTCAATGTGATGGAGTTAGAAATTCATAGGGGGACATGAATCGCTCAAATTGCATTTTTTTTTTGTGCGACTGTTTGCAGTTTGAGACTTTTTAGGTGCAGAATCAAGCAACGCACCTAAGTTAGCTGCCTCGGGTATTTAATGCAGTTTTCTGTACAGGCGGTCCCCTACTTAAGGACACCCGACTTACAGACAACCCATAGTTACAGACGGACCCCTCTGCCCCATGTGACCTCTGGTGAAGCTCTCTGGATGCTTTACTATAGGCCCAGACTGCAATGATCAGCTGTAAGATGTCTGTAATGAAGCTTTATTGATAATTCTTGGTCCAATTACACCAAAAATTTAGAAACTCCAATTGTCACTGGGGCAAAAGAAAAAAAATTGTCTAAAACTTCCATTATAAAATATACAGTTCTGACTTACATACAAATTCAACTTAAGAACAAACCTCCAGACCCTATCTTGTATGTAACCCGGGGACTGCCTGTATTTATCTTTATAGCCCCAGATGTTTGTTCAACTTTTGCTACTTTTGGGCTCTGAAAATGTCCCATTCTGGTACCTAATATGTCGCAAAACAGAGCATGCTAGATCCAGACTTGCTTCCACACTATTTGGGACTAAAAAGTCACAAAAGTGAGACTAAAAAGGCAACTCATCACATGTATCACAAAGGGGAAAAACTTAAGATACATTGCAGTGATTAAGTAGAACTTGAAGACAACACATGTACCGCAGAATTTAAAGGATCAACCAGGGACACTTACTCCTAGATACAGGCACTGTGACTGGTAATCTTCTTATATCTGTCATTAAATGCTTCCTTCCTTCTAAAATTAACTTTTAAAATGATGTTAATGAGAGGAGGTTCCCAGAGCACCTGCAGATAATTCACAGGCTACTCCCCCTTTCTCTGCCTGAAGTAATCTCACTGCAGCAGGGGAAGTTGCAGCACAAGCTGGGGGGTGGGAAAGTGTTCCTCACACACTGTAACAGCCTGTAAATCTGCGAAGCACCCTTTCAGGCTCATTAGCATAATTTTTCATGTCGATTTTAGAACGAACTAGGCCATGGATAACAAATATACACTAATCACTATTCCTGGATCAATTAGTAAGTGTTCCTGGTTTATTGTGCTTGATTATTTTTTTTATTGTAGATTTCCGTTAAGAATTCATTGTATTTTGAGAATTATTGGCCACAAACCCTAATACAAGGAAGCAGTAGTCCATTGGATAATTCTAGGGTTTGGTGGAGGCATGGAATAATGTATTGAAGATTAAAAAAAGACATGTAATATGGGGAAGTTTTAGGACATTGAAGTATATAAAGTACTTGCTGTAGCTCCTGGCTGTGCACTGGATAGTAAATAACTGCTCTTAGCTACAATGAAATAGGATGGGTTAACAAAAATATTTTAGATGCATCAATCTCTCTGACTGTCTCTCTCTCTTACACTCTCTCTCTGGTTTTATCCGACCGTCTCTGCCTCTGATGGTCCCTGTCCCCCCTCTGCCAGTGATGGTCCCTGCCCCCCCTCTGCCAGTGATGGTCCCTGTCCCCCCCTCTGCCAGTGATGGTCCCTGTCCCCCCCTCTGCCAGTGATGGTCCCTGTCCCCCCCTCTGCCAGTGATGGTCCCTTTCCCCCCCTCTGCCAGTGATGGTCCCTGTCCCCCCCTCTGCCAGTGATGGTCCCTGTCCCCCCCTCTGCCAGTGATGGTCCCTGTCCCCCCCTCTGCCAGTGATGGTCCCTGTCCCCCCCTCTGCCAGTGATGGTCCCTGTCCCCCCCTCTGCCAGTGATGGTCCCTGTCCCCCCCTCTGCCAGTGATGGTCCCTGTCCCCCCCTCTGCCAGTGATGGTCCCTGTCCCCCCTCTGCCAGTGATGGTCCCTGTCCCCCCCCTCTGCCAGTGATGGTCCCTGTCCCCCCCCTCTGCCAGTGATGGTCCCTGTCCCCCCCCCTCTGCCAGTGATGGTCCCTGTCCCCCCCCCCTCTGCCAGTGATGGTCCCTGTCCCCCCCCCCCTCTGCCAGTGATGGTCCCTGTCCCCCCCCCCTCTGCCAGTGATGGTCCCTGTCCCCCCCCTCTGCCAGTGATGGTCCCTGTCCCCCCCCTCTGCCAGTGATGGTCCCTGTCCCCCCCCTCTGCCAGTGATGGTCCCTGTCCCCCCCCTCTGCCAGTGATGGTCCCTGTCCCCCCCCTCTGCCAGTGATGGTCCCTGTCCCCCCCCCCTCTGCCAGTGATGGTCCCTGTCCCCCCCCCCTCTGCCAGTGATGGTCCCTGTCCCCCCCCCCTCTGCCAGTGATGGTCCCTGTCCCCCCCCCCTCTGCCAGTGATGGTCCCTGTCCCCCCCCCCTCTGCCAGTGATGGTCCCTGTCCCCCCCCCCTCTGCCAGTGATGGTCCCTGTCCCCCCCCCCTCTGCCAGTGATGGTCCCTGTCCCCCCCCTCTGCCAGTGATGGTCCCTGTCCCCCCCCTCTGCCAGTGATGAAATTTACCAGAATTGTCTGACAACAGAACTGCTCCAGTTGCTCATGGCAGCCAATCAGATTGCAAGTTTAATTTTCTCACAGCTGTTTATAAAATTACAGCAAATCTCGGACATTTCTGACAAATCTGCCCCTATCTCTGTATCTGTATCCATCTTACCTCACACATAAGCGTCTTCTACTCATTGCCTATAGTGACCAATCAGAGCTTGTATTAATGACCTGTAGCAGAATAGCAACCAGTCACGGCTCCGCTTCCAACTGCCACAGCAGTAGCAGACAATGGCTCCCTTATATGGTGGTTAATAAGTTCATTTTGGAAAACGATGGGTGAAAATTGCGGCCAAGGACAGAAGGACTACAGAAAACAATATATTCAGAATAAAAAATGCTAGCGTTTATTTTTACATGAATTTACCACCATTGTTTGGCAATCTATGTTTTGACCACCAGATGGCAGCATGAACACAGATTTTCCCTGTTTGTTATTCCCTATCCCAGCTTTACAGAAGACTTTGTACCATCATAAATGGATGAATTGTTTCCTGTTTTCTTTGAAGCTTTGACATTTAAAAGCTTGGGGACGCTCTACCAGCCATTAAACTTGATATCTTGTGTTCTTCTTTGTAATTTTTGACACCTGTTTAGAAACATTATTAGGAATTCTTTGAGAACAATATATAGAAAGCAATATATTCTCCATATGTGGGAAAAACGATACCTGGGAAAATAATATGGGTAGATTTGTCAAAAGTGTCCAAAGCTGAATGAGACATTTTTTTTTACTTTGTAATCTAACTTTGCAGCTCCCATTCACAATAATGTAATGCAGTATATTGTTTGAGCCACCAGACTTTACAGTGCTCCATCAACATAGGAGATCTGAAAAGAGATTAAAAATGTCTATATAAAAAAATTATAAACATGTTAGAAATCCCTATAGCACAAAACTTAAACACAAATACAGGAAAAGGGACCTGGTTTTTAAAGGGGTTACAGGGTTTTCCATGTTGTACTGAAAAATCCCATGGGGGCCTGGGATGGGAAAAAGAAAAAATACATGTTACCTATCTTGCTTCTGTTTTCACACCATGTTGCTCCACTCTTCCTTTAACATTTCCAGTTGGCATACAATCCTGCTGACAATCACCGCGACTTTCATGTCTTACCTTTTGTGTCAGTTTTGAAGTATAATGGAATATTTTCATGGCAAGAAAATTACCCACTCATAACAAAGAACGGCCATGGCAGAAAGGTGAGGCTAAGGCCTGTTGCCAACGAGGAGTCCAAGAACCACACTCCATGGAGGGATTTCCTGGACCAAACCTCAGACCACTGGACCGACCTAAAATGCAGAGTTCAGTCCACTGATATGAGTTTTGGTGTATTTCAATGGGATGCGGGATACATGTTTTCTTTACAGAGTTTAGTGTAAAATAAACGCATAAAAAAAAAAATAAACGTAAACACTCATTCTAATTACATAATGGGTCAGCCTGGCCAACAACATCACCTTCTATTGGTTGTTTCTGTCATATCTGCAAAAGCTGTGTGAATCTATTTGTGATTAGGAGACAGATTATAACTATAATATTGTCCAAGGCCAATTTTGTTGTAAGAATAAAATATATTTTCTCACTATGGTGACCCAGGATTGAGTGACACTTGTTTTGTTCCTCTTTGGTAACCTTCTTTCTTTCTCCATACACAAAGGTTGGTGACAGAATTGTTAGTATTAGTGGAACACCGACTGAAGGAATGACTCATGCCCAGGCTGTCAGCCTCCTGAAGAATGCCACTGGTACAATCGAGCTGCAGGTAACACTGATCAGCATTGTTCAGTACTATTCATGCAGGTCAAGTTAATCCAAGGCCAGCTTTCTTATATATTAACAATGGTGCTACATAAAACTTCCCTTTTCAAATATTTGGTAAGACTAAGCAGATTTTACAAACTCAATCAACATATTTGTAAGGTTAAAAGTGCACATTTATTTTTTGACAACACCCTAAGTGATCATTTACATTTTAGTAGTGTCATAAAGGAGGGAAGGGGGTTCCAATTTCCAAGTCCTTGGTGTACTTTGGTGTTGACAGTGTTAGCATCCTAGCTTGTGTTCCCCAAACCGGTACTGAAGGGGCAGGTTGCTAGCAATTGATCTTCATAGATGTTAAATGTATTTATTTGTAGAGAGAGAGGCTTTTGTTCACCAGTGAACAGAGATTGTAGCTCTGAATTGAAGTACCCCCTTTAACAAAGCAAATGGACATGGGGGGGGGGGGTTATCAACTTGTCCCACCCATACCAGCTGTGTCCATTTATTAGTGCCCACTCTATGTCTTTGTATAGAAGGGTTTATATACATTTGGATTTGTTTAGTGATGATTGGTGGATAAGTCAAGGTTTCTTTCTTGTAGAGCTATTCTAATCTCCAAAATGTGTAATCTTCTCTGACCCGGACACCAGTACCTAGCTCCAGAATGAAGGTCTCCCCAATATGACTGTTGCCAAAGCATAGAGGATGGTGAGGTGGCTACACATGTGCCTCCTTTCATCCACTTTAGGTAGTATTTTTAGTGCTTATTTCAAGGTAAAAATAGTTAACTGTGCATCAGTCTTCACAGTGTCCCTTTAAGTCCTAATCGTTTATAATATAACATGTGTGGGTAAGTGGTATAAACTTACATCAGTATGTCAAGGTGAAGCATGATGATATGGAGGCCCTGGTGACAGCTGATTAGTCAAATCGATGTGGCCTCAAAACATTGTGAATAACTTATCATGAGGGACTTCAACAACCCTGATATAGACTGGGGGCAAAAACTTGCAGGTCCTACAAAGTCAGTAAATTTTTTGTTAACAACAAACGACAATTTCCTATTGCAACTAGTAGAAGACCCAACAAGAGGGGGTGCACTTCTGGACCTCATCTTAACCAGCAGGTGGGATATTAAAATTACACATGGAGGGTCACCTGGGTAATTGACCACAATATCATTAATTTTACATTATTGTATATATGGTTAGTAGAGGGGAAACTAACAGTCTAAACTTCAGGAGGGCAAATCAAATTTTCAGCAGCTAATGGTGGGATTTAATAGCATAAACAGGGAAAATGTTCTCAAAACCAAAATCGCTAAAAAAATATTGTAAAAAGGTACTTTGAAAAACACGTACTGTATGGGAAGACTTAAAAAATACTAGGAAAAAAAAACTATGCGGTTTACTAGTACAGTGAGGAGAGAAATAGACAAGAAAGATGTTTAAGATGCTAAAACAAGAGTCTCTTGATAAGGACCTAGTTTTGCCTTTATCACTCATCAGACCACACATGGAATATTGTGTACAGTTTTAGGCACAAGTATATAAAAAGTACATTGAAGAACTAGAACTGGTGAAGTGAACGGCCAGACTGGGATACAATGATGGATTACAAAACTTTGGGTTATTCACTTTAGAGAAAAGACAGCTGAGGGGAGACCTCAATACAATGTACAAATTCCTGAACAGGCAGTACAGGGATCTCTCCAAAGATCTTATACCTAGCCCTCTGGCCAGGACAAGGGGGCATCCTCTACGCCTAGAGGAGAGGCGATTCTACCATCAACATAGACAAAGGTTCTTTACTGTAAGAGCAGTGAGACTATGGAAAACTCTGCCACATGAAGTTGTTATGCAGGAGACTTCGCATACATTGGAGAGGCCTGGAGGTCTTTCTGTTGAACAAAAATAACAGGTTACGGGGAAAAAAATATAGGCTTATAGGACCTGCTTCTTTTTCCAGCCTCATCTACTATGATAAGCTTTAGCCACTAGTTGGACTGGTCAACCAAAGTACTAGTGGCTTCTTCCAAAGGTCCATCATATGAGAATCGTATTATGAATGGACTTGGGATCTTGGGTTTGTATCTCTTGAGTTAATTCTTAACCAGTGTTTTGTCTAATGGAGTAGACACAATTTTTTGCACACATTCTTTTAATGGCCAAAACTTACTTTTTCAGTCTTAAGGTGTTTTTTTTTCCCAGAGAAATATCAGATTCTTTTTTTTTTTTAAGTAAAAATTCTAAACATAAAGTGCCAAAAATAATAAAACAAATATATGACTTTTTACATTTTGCCTATTTTTGTCCCAGCATTTTAATAATGTTTAAGACACTATGCCAAAAATTTTCATATATAGCAAGTTTGTTTTTTGATAATTGGGTGTCATATGAGGTTACGTTAGTGACTGACAGGGCAAAATCAGCAATTGTCTAAAATTTGGCACACTTCCATAGATTTGCTAGAGCATTTTCTCAGTTAAAGGCAAAATAATAAAGCAATACTTCTAATAAAAAGGACGATAGAAGCATGTTATCCCTAGAAAATATGTTAACGTCTGTTTTACATCTCAGGTTGTGGCTGGTGGAGATGTGAGCGTGGTCACTGGTCATCAACAGGAGCATGTGGGCACAGCAGTCAGCTTTTCTGGGCTTGCTTCAAGCAGTATTTTGCAAGATGACTTGGGGTAGGTACCATTTCACTGTTGCAGTTATACATAACACATGGTTACTAAGCCACTAAACAAGCATATGAAATTAACATGCATGTTACAGATATTACTGTGTTTGTTGGTTTCTTATGTGTAAAAGTTTATTGAAGAACAGTACATTTGCCCTCTTTCTCCCTGAAATATACAATATTACCCAGTATTCGTAATATACCGGTGCTACTTTGTAAAAAGGACAACATTTTTCACTGAGAAACTTTATAGAGAACTACTTCATGAACTTATGAGTTGCAGAGGATCACATTTTTTTACTTTTTAAATAGCACTTCAATTTTGCAATCGCATCAATGTAATTACTTTATTAGGTGAAGAAGTAGAATGTTTACACTGTAACAGAAACAGGACTTAGTTACTTGACATTGTATTTTGATGTGTTAGTTATGGTTGTATCTGAGGCAACCTCCTGTCTACATGGCCCAGAGTGTTTATGATCTTTTCCATCCCCACATAAAGCAGCACGTTATTAGACCATAGTTGATACTAGGTTTTCATGAAGCTACAACAGGAATATAACCTGTAGACACTTGAAAATCTTACACTTGATTTCCTCTTTAACAACCTGGCATAAGAGTAACTGTCCACAAGTACACAATGCTACATGACATACCTTAAAAGAAATCTACCATGCATGCATGATAAACCAAGAACACTTATTTCTAGATCCGAGCAATGTGACTGTGGTAATATTCTTATATTTATAATACGTAATAAATGGCCCCCTTTCTTCTGAAATCAGAGACCCTCTGTGCTGTAGCATCATAGGCTGTTAGACTGTCCCCTCCTCTTCTCCAGTAGCACTTCACCCCTCCCTCTCCCTAATCTGACTGCAGCAGAGCAAGTTTAAAGGAAACCTACCACCACAAATCTACCTATAAAGGTAGATCGGGTGGTAGGTGAATCAATGGGACGTGAGGATAGCCCTTTTAAGGGCTAATCCTCACGTCCCCGCACTGTTTAGTAAACTTTTATAACCATAATATGTTAATTTACTTATGCGGCTACTGGGGCGTGGAGTAGCCGCATCTGAGATTACACGAGGCGGCTACTCCACGCCCCGGTAGCCACTTTACCCCTCCTACTCACCATGTTCGGCGCGCAGCTGCTCGTAGCTGCGCGCCCTCGTCCGCCGATCCTGCCGTCTGCGCATGCGCAGAACAGCAGGCCCGCGCCTGCGCAGCCCCGGCTTCGGAGCAGTGACCGCGCAGGCGCGGGCCTGCTGTTCTGCGCATGCGCAGACGGCAGGATCGGCGGACGAGGGCGCGCAGCTACGAGCAGCTGCGCGCCGAACATGGTGAGTAGGAGGGGGTAAAGTGGCTACCGGGGCGTGGAGTAGCCGCCTCGTGTAATCTCAGATGCGGCTACTCCACGCCCCAGTAGCCGCATAAGTAAATTAACATATTAGGGTAATAAAAGTTTACTAAACAGTGCGGGGACGTGAGGATTAGCCCTTAAAAGGGCTATCCTCACGTCCCATTGATTCACCTACCACCCGATCTACCTTTATAGGTAGATTTGTGGTGGTAGGTGCCCTTTAAGTATACATTGGGTAGGATGGGAGTGGTCCTGCACACTTGTATTTTACAAGTAGGGAGGGCCAAAGATAAATCCATACTGGATGTATGAGTAAGTGTCCCAGGTTTATCATCATGCATTGATCCAGTATTCGTAATATACCGCTGCTGCTTTGTAAAAAGGACAACATTTATCACTGAAAATGGGCCCGTGAGCCCTCTTCATTCTCCCGCAACCGACCCGTGACGTGCTATTACATCACAGGTTGTTAAAGGGTTATACAGAACAACCTGAGACCAACCCCAGAGCAGGTGTAGTTATACGGAGACCTTATTACATACAGCTGGAGTATATTTATCATCATCACTTATTTAGGACAACATTGGATCATTCAGAGATCCTCACTGAACTTCTGGAGTGAGTTTGCTACACTGAAAGTAAAGGGGACAAAATAATATTGCATGTCCTACTTTTCAGTTTATTAACTCAGATGTATTAACAAGGCAAAACTTGTAAGACAAATCTGACCATCAAAAAAGAAAGTAAAGGAAAAAAAACCCAGTGAGACTACAGGTTCCTTAGATCACATAGCTGTAAATGAATTCTATGAATTCTGTTGAAGAGGCATTCACCTTCTGTATGAAGTATGGATGATGCATTGAACCATTCTAATTCTAGCATGTGTTTTCACATTAGACCTCCTCAGTACAAGACAATCATTCTTGAGAGAGGGCCAGATGGACTTGGGTTCAGTATCGTTGGGGGTTACGGGAGTCCACATGGTGATCTCCCCATCTATGTGAAAACTGTTTTCAGCAAGGTAAGTAGAAAACAGATCTGGAAGGTTTTGTTTGCATTATTGCCATAGTCTCCCTACTTATTCTCTCTGGTGCTTGAGAAGAAATTGCTCTAAGCTGATCAATGGGTTAATTTCAAATTGTAAAAGGTGGGGTGTATTAAGTGGGGAGAGGGACCACCACATAGTAGCATTGGCAGAGTTTTAGAAGACTTTTCTCATAGTTTTCTTGTATATATTTTTATATACTGGCCACAGAATGGTTAATGAATGACATCTTTACTATCCCTTGCAGGGAGCAGCATCTGAGGATGGTCGCTTGAACAGAGGGGACCAGATCATTGCTGTGAATGGACAAAGTCTGGAAGGTGTCACTCACGAGGAAGCAGTTGGTATTCTGAAGAGGACAAAAGGGACGGTTACTCTCACTGTGTTGTCCTGACCTCATGACTCCTGCCAACACCTTTCCCCTGTGAAAGTACATAAAGCAGTAGGGCTCATACTGTAGGTCAGCTGTGTGTCTGGGGAATGTTTACCTAGCTGCTGTCACCGATTTACATTGTAGAGACGAAGGAGTATGTTACAGCTTATTCAGCTGACATGTGTGCGCCTCTCATGAATGATTCCTGCAGTCCCAATAGCTTTTTCTTTAGCCACAAAGGAAGTATTTTCATAGTGTAGATCTCCTATACTGAGCACTAATGTGTAAAGAACAAGGTCATAAAACGGCTCTTTAGAAAAACAAACATTTTATATGTTACTTCTATTTTTATCATTGCTGTGTTTCTACTACGCTTACATGTCTTTGCTGCTATACAGCCTAAGAACAAATGAATGTTTTGTGTTTTTGTGTGTCTGTACACTGGACAAATTGAGGTTTATTTTACCCTAGTTTAAATTTACAATATAATGTAAATGATTTTACATAGTTATACGTTGCACATGTATGAATTATTATGGTATAACATTTTATTCTATTTAAAGAAAAAAATATTTTCTGTTGGACTAAATGGTTTACAATTAGCATTTTAGAATTCCAATTTCTCCAGCACAGATTCACTTCTCCAATATTGCTGATATTTCCTCTATACCAGTATCCTGCTGTGCAGATGTTGGTTATATAGATGGTTGGCAGTATTTAGCAGGGAGCTAAAACTAAGAGCTTCACTTTGGTAATGGACTCTTTCATATGCATTATGTTTTGTGCATTTCATGATTTACAGGAGTGATTCCCAAATTTACTGCTGTTGGAGAACCACAAGACGTGTTTCCAGGTTACAGGTTTTACAACATGAAAAAATGATGCAATCATCACAAATATATATATACACACAAATATATATGAAATACAAATAACCATATTCCAGCTCTTTTTATCGCCTGATCTTGTTCTACTGACTTAAAGGGAAGTTTTCGTGTGGTGTGAAATGTCACTTGTACATTTGCTCATTTTGGACCTGGATATTTGGTTGGTATTATTTTGTGATTGAAACCTATGTATTTCAGGCTGCTACTATATATCTTTTATAGCACGCTTCTCACAGATAGGACAGTGTGCTCGATGTCATGAGGTCGCTTTTACGTTCAAATCAGTACATAGAATTTAATGAATTATAACCTTGTTTTACTTGCCTTAATTTTTTTTGTGGCAATTGTGAAGGTTATAGGGCCCCTACAGTCATTAATGTGTTGAAATGTATTACACATTCTGAAAAGATTTACAGAACTGTGTTTCAACAAAACAAAAAGCCTCTCAGTATTAAGATGAAGTCTTCACCTACACAGAATGGAGTTATGCGGCAGACAACACTTGTATCTGTTCTGCCTGGCTATATCATTTGTTCAAAGAGTCAGATTTCTCTGGAGAACAATCCCCATCTTTGTTTGTACTGTACATTAGGGAATGTCAAGGATTTAAACATATCTTATCGGAAACGCCCAACACTAACCTTCATTCCCTGAATGTCTCAGCCTGTGGGCTCTGCAAAACAGGTTTTCCTTTTCTTTGAGATTATGAAATAATGCATACTATCTTGTAGCATAGCCTGAAACTTATATAGACACTTTAGGTGTGCCTTTTATGTGTTTTAATGTTGGTGTGTAAGAGAATCTATATTTAAAGACAAAAACAATAAAACACAGCCCTCCAACTATTTAAAGCCCAGTATTAAAGCTCAAGCTATATAAAAGGAAACGCTTAAATTCTCTAATTTTCGACCTTATAATATTATATTTAGTATTATTAATATATCTTCATAAAGGTTAGTGCCCCATTTCCCTGACATAAATACAAGTTCTCCTGCACAGATGTAAAAGTATAAAATGTCTGCCGTGGGCTTCTAAGCTCCCTCCAGTGGTGGCTCCTGGTAGTCAGTATTACAAGATTGAAAATGTATACTATTCATGTATAGTTTGTTGGCACAGAAAGAAGCTATATGCAAGTGGAGTAGCTGACGTAAACAGTGTTATTTATAGGTATGTACCCCATTTTTAAAAGGCTATTTTTTTTCTTTGAATCAAATGGCCAAATGTTTTCTCTTTTTTAAAAGATTATTGTAATGGTACAGTAATTTAGCTTTATTTCTGGTACAGTGGTATTTTACTTCCTACTGATGGATAGGTCAGGTTTAGAAGGCATAGATGTTAATGCTATCATGCATATTGTGTTTGAATGGGCCTATAGAAACGAACCAGAATGTGTGTTCGCTGTACAAAATACAACTAACACACGTCCCCTATTCCCTCATCGTGTGCACGTAGCCTTACTTGCATAGCTCCATATCGGAGGGAGATTTGTATTTTACATGTTACAAGAGGCTTTGTGCCTAAAGAATGAAGTGCTTACGTTTATTATTCACTCATTTCTTGTATATGAAAGTTTTAGAAACCAGTCACATAGTATCTAAATATAGACAGACTCAAAGAATGTTCACAGAACTTTTCCGAGATTCTCAGGATAGAGCTAAATTGTTTAAGGACCGGATATTCCATCAGAGATGTAGAGTCAGTTGAGGGGTTGAAAAATGAGAACATGTAGCATTCACTTATTAAAATGTAACTTAGTTGTATTCTTTCCTTAAAACTGAGCTTTGTGGCCAGTTCTCAGCTAGCACATTTGTGCAAGTTAACAATGGTGAAAGCAGCAAAATGGCCTACTTTGCAAGCAAAGGTGATATTTTAACTATTGTATGATATAGTTGGTGTTTTTTATCATTTTAGAAAATAATTTCTTTCATCAACTATTCACTATGAAGTGATGACAAAAGCAAATGTTTAATATACCACTTCCAGAGTGCATGAGATATTTAAAGGATACCCCAGCATCAACCAGCCTTCCATTGTAGCTGTTCAGATTAGCAGCCTCCAAACAGTAGACATGAGTGGTTGACTTTGCAGAATCAGCCAGTAAGAGGGGAAACTGCAGCTGGAAAAGTAGTTCTTTTTTCCATAGGGGTCAGTTGGGAAACCAGCAGGGATTAACATCTCTCGAGAGGAGATTTTCCATTTGACATTATAATTCCAGTGTAACTTGTTTCTAACATTGTTTTATTACCTCGCATATATCTGTCTTGTTTATTCTGTATGACATTAAACATTCTTTAGTTTTCACTTTGTAGAGATGAACCATAATTGTACAGCTATTTTCTTACTACTGTCAAAGCAAATGTGTAAAGACCACTGTGTGCTTTATTTAGACAACAATAAAGATATACTTCAACCTGTTGTTTTTATATTATTATTGTTTTTATAAGTTCACACAAAAAGATCCTTCTCATTTGGGGATCTAAAATAAATATGGGCTTTTGTCATGTGGAATATTTTAACTGATCAACATGGAGGCCAAGGTTTGCACGAAGATCGCCCCCCTAGGGTTCTTCGTAGAACAGGGTTTATCACCAGTGGAACAGGAATGTCTGTTTTGGCGGATGAATCTACCATTGATTGAAAATGCAATTAGTAGTGAGCCTTTTAGGGGGGGGGGGGATATAAAATCTTGGTTCAACCCCCAAATCACACAAGGAGGCCTAATAGATCTTTTCAGGAAACCGGTCATTAGATGTTAAAGCCCTTATATATAGAGATGATGCGCCTAATCTTACAACTATAGAGACAAAAAGCCTTAAAAACCTTGAGATAGGACAAAGAAACAATAAAAAAAGGTGGATAAGGGGGAGGGACGGTGCTCGTGACTAGGGAGTATTATTTACAGGAAGCAGAAAGACTCCTAGGAGATAAAAACACCTACGAAATATTTAAAAAATTACCCCACAGAAAAATATGCATCACAGCTTAGAACATTCCTATGAACCAAAGTAGAGAAAAGAATAATGTCGAAAAAAACTGTGGAAAAACTTCTTCCTTCCAAATTGGTATTTTGTGCCAAAGATACATAAAAGTTTACAAAACCCGCCGGGTCGCCCGACAGTGGCAGTAATAGGATCCATCACGGAACCCCTATCACAATATATCGACTGGCTATTCAGGCCCATACTTGGCAATGTACCTTCATACATAAAAGATACTAACCATTTTTTGAAAATAGTTAGAGATGTACTTTGGCAGCCAGGCGACAGGCTTATGTCCATCTACGTAGAAAGCCTGTACACAATAATTCCCCATGATGTAGGAGTTACAGTCATATGTAAATTACTAACACATACGGAAACAAGTGAAGAGTATATAGATTTCATATGTGAAGCTTTAATCTATGTCCTTACACATAACTCTTTCAGACATAACAATGTCTGGTACGGCCAGAGAGAGGGTATGGCTATGGGGACACCAGTCTCATGTACATATGCCAACCTCTTTCTGGCCATATTTGAAGACAGATTTATTTTTTCTGAAAATAACCTGTATGTGAATAACATCCAAATGTACAAGCCTTATGTGGATGATGTCTTCAAAATCTGGAGGGGGTCAGATGAAAAGTTTGAAGAAATTACCTAATACAACAAATGACGTGAACATGTTGTTCACCCACAACATAGGAGGTGAGAATAATGAATTTCTTGATGTTCTGGTACAAGTGAAGGGACATATTTTAGAAACCAAGGTCTTCAGAAAAGCAACCTCAAAAAAGGCTTTGCTCCATTACCAGAGCTACCACTCTCATTATATAAAAAAAAGGTATTGCCATACCCACGAAGGATTCCTCAGACAGGCAGAAGATCTAAAAGTAAGGTTAAGAAGGAGAGGATACCCAGATATGCTTATACAGGAGGCCTATGAAAGAGCTCTTAATAATCCCAAATCCTTAGAAAAAGAAAACAGTGAGAGGTTCGTGTTCTCCTTCGATTTTCTCTGCACAGGCCGAACAAATAAAATCAGCCATAAGAAAGAACTGGCACATTTTAGAAGGTGACAAAGATTTAAAATAAATAGATGGGGGACCCCTAATCACCTTTTGAAGGAGTAAAACTTTGCAATCCGAACTGGTGTCCAGCGGTTTTAATCCCGATAGGGAACACTGACTGAAAACCAGCCTACCACAGGGCTGCTTTACATGCGGCAATTGTAGCCATTGTTCACAACTTTTGAAAACCAAACGCGTAATGTGTGGGGGCCAAGATATTGTCATAAGACATTTTATCACATGCAAAACCAACCATGTGGTATACGTAATCTTCTGCCCTTGCAATAGGTACTACATAGGAAAAACAATACGCCAACTGAATGTGCGATTTGCTAAACACATGAGGTCTATAAAGTCTGGGAGCAGAGCACCCAGACCTAAAGAACATATATGCATTTGTCATTATTCGAACCCAAAAAGAGGGCTGGTGGATTCTAAAAACGGGAGCTTTAGGACCTTCCGGTCTAAATGATAAAATCAATATGGTTTTTTTTTTTTTTGATTGTGCTTAGTTTAATAGCGATACCTCTTAATGTCTGAATTAGTCTCTATATAACCTGTTGATGGATGGGTCAAATTGACTAATAGGTATTCAAATGACAAGTTAATACTATGTAATGTTATCAGCATTTGGGCAAAAGTAGTAAAAATAAGTTTAAGTGCTTATGCAGTTCGTGTCTTTTAAACACTGCAGCCTCCGCTCTTTTATATTTACTTGTGCGCTGGTTGAAATACTGATCACACATAAACAGTTGTTGCGTTTTCAGGCTACCTGCGTTCACGCACGCCTCCCTGTTACGGCACACCCACCTGAGTCCAGGCTGACTCTAGCAGAGGGGGCGTTCTTGCTGTGGCCCCACCTACTTTAACGCGTACAGGACAGCGTTCCTAGTGTGCATGCCCCATGCGCATGATGTTTTGGACGGTGCACTCAGCATGCCCCATGGCCAGGTTTTTTTGTTGCACGTCAGGTAAGGCAATGTGAGTCCGCTCAGCTGTAGCATAATAATGACATTAGTCAGCCATAGACTAACAGGTCTGCACACTAATGAGAATTTGACTTAATGACTAGAGATGAGCGAACACTAAAATGCTCGGGTACTCGTTATTCGAGACGAACTTTTCCCGATGCTCGAGTGCTCGTCTCGAATAACGAACCCCATTGAAGTCAATGGGAGACTCGAGCATTTTTCAAGGGGACCAAGGCTCTGCACAGGGAAGCTTGGCCAAACACCTGGGAACCTCAGAAAAGGATGGAAACACCACGGAAATGGACAGGAAACAGCAGGGGCAGCATGCATGGATGCCTCTGAGGCTGCATAATCGCACCATTATGCCAAAATTATGGGCAACAGCATGGCCATGACAGAGTGACAGAATGAAGCTAGATAGCATCTAAAACATCCAATAATTGACCCTGACACTATAGGGGACGGCATGCAGAGACAGCAGCGGCAGGCATGGCAACATACCCTAAATGGACTCAGGCTTCAAACCAATGGGTAGCAGAGAGGAACCAAAGGAGGTGAGCAAGAAGCGCTCAAATAATATCGGTACATGATAAAAGTTTGCCAGTATATTTTGTGGATTACACAGCAGGGTGGCGACAAAGTTAACATGGAAGCCATGAAAACAACCCAAAATTCTGCCTGACACAGCTCGTTTGATAAGGGGACCATGTATGGAGGCAGTGAACTAGTAGTAGATTAAAGGTGCTGCAGTTAAAACTATGTTAGTTGGATCTTGGCATGGAGCTGGCGCTCCGCTGCCAGGCGAGCTTTCGCCAATCCAAGCCCCTGTCTCTAGGCTACTCCCCAAACAGCACTTCTAAGAACCTTTTGTATAAGATCAAGTGTAGTAGCGTTCTTATAAGTTTAGGATATGCCGGGTGAGGGGAATGTAAACAGATGCGCAAGAAGCGCTGAAATAATATCCCTAAATGGTAAA
The DNA here is from genome assembly GCF_040894005.1 of Engystomops pustulosus. NCBI lineage: Eukaryota > Metazoa > Chordata > Amphibia > Anura > Leptodactylidae > Engystomops > Engystomops pustulosus. Next base: position 124,926,469 of record NC_092411.1, on the reverse strand, counting down.
AGTTTGCAAGTATATTTTGGGGATTACACAGCAGGGTGGCGACAAAGTTAACAACTTTGATGTGGAATGCCCTGTAATAGCTCTTGGGCGGTGTGCCTTTTATCGCCTAGGCTCAGCAGTTTCAGCACCGCCTGCTGTCGCTTAGCGATGGCACTGCTGCTGTGCCTAGAGCTACCGACTGATGGCGCCATGCCCACGGATGGTAATTCGGAGGAGGAGGAGGGGTGGGAGGAGGTATAGTAGGCCTTTGAGACCTGGACCGAGGTAGGCCCCGCAATTCTCTGCGTCGGCAGTATATGACCAGCCCCAGGGTCAGACTCGGTCCCAGCCTGCACCAAGTTAAGTGTAGTAGCGTTCTTATAAGTTTGGGATATGGCGGGTGAGGGGAATGTAAACAGATGCGCAAGAAGCGCATGATGCGCATGGAGCTGGCGTTCCGCTGCCAGGCGAGCTTTCGCCAATCCAAGCCCCTGTCTCTAGGCTACTCCCCAAACAGCACTTCTAAGAACCTTTTGTATAAGATCAAGTGTAGTAGCGTTCTTATAAGTTTAGGATATGCCGGGTGAGGGGAATGTAAACAGATGCGCAAGAAGCGCTGAAATAATATCCCTAAATGGTAAAAGTTTGCAAGTATATTTTGGGGATTACACAGCAGGGTGGCGACAAAGTTAACAACTTTGATGTGGAATGCCCTGTAATAGCTCTTGGGCGGTGTGCCTTTTATCGCCTAGGCTCAGCAGTTTCAGCACCGCCTGCTGTCGCTTAGCGATGGCACTGCTGCTGTGCCTAGAGCTACCGACTGATGGCGCCATGCCCACGGATGGTAATTCGGAGGAGGAGGAGGGGTGGGAGGAGGTATAGTAGGCCTTTGAGACCTGGACCGAGGTAGGCCCCGCAATTCTCTGCGTCGGCAGTATATGACCAGCCCCAGGGTCAGACTCGGTCCCAGCCTGCACCAAGTTAAGTGTAGTAGCGTTCTTATAAGTTTGGGATATGGCGGGTGAGGGGAATGTAAACAGATGCGCAAGAAGCGCATGATGCGCATGGAGCTGGCGTTCCGCTGCCAGGCGAGCTTTCGCCAATCCAAGCCCCTGTCTCTAGGCTACTCCCCAAACAGCACTTCTAAGAACCTTTTGTATAAGATCAAGTGTAGTAGCGTTCTTATAAGTTTAGGATATGCCGGGTGAGGGGAATGTAAACAGATGCGCAAGAAGCGCTGAAATAATATCCCTAAATGGTAAAAGTTTGCCAGTATATTTTGGGGATTACACAGCAGGGTGGCGACAAAGTTAACAACTTTGATGTGGAATCCATGAAAACAACCCAAATTTCTGCCTGACACACCTCGTTTGATAAAGGGACGATGTATGGAGGCAGCTATATGGACGACTTTTGGAGGTAGCAATGGAGACAACGTGTGGAGGCTGCTATGGAGACAATTTAATTTGGATAGTGCCTGTATGTGGCAGTCCCAAACATTTTTCAAACCAGAGGAGCAGGTAGGTGGCCCTCCAGTAAAATGGGATAGATTGAGTGCCTGTATGTGGCAGTCCCAAAAATGTTTCAAACCAGAGGAGCAGGTAGGTGGCCCTCCAGTAAAATGGAATAGATTGAGTGCCTGTATGTGGCAGTCCCAAAAATTGTTCAAACCAGAGGAGCAGGTAGGTGGCCCTGCAGTAAAATGGAATAGATTGAGTGCCTGTATGTGGCAGTCCCAAAAATTGTTCAAACCAGAGGAGCAGGTAGGTGGCCCTGCAGTAAAATGGAATAGATTGAGTGCCTGTATGTGGCAGTCCCAAAAATGTTTCAAACCAGAGGAGCAGGTAGGTGGCCCTCCAGTAAAATGGAATAGATTGAGTGCCTGTATGTGGCAGTCCCAAAAATGTTTCAAACCAGAGGAGCAGGTAGGTGGCCCTGCAGTAAAATGGAATAGATTGAGTGCCTGTATGTGGCAGTCCCAAAAATGTTTCAAACCAGAGGAGCAGGTAGGTGGCCCTCCAGTAAAATGGAATAGATTGAGTGCCTGTATGTGGCAGTCCCAAAAATTGTTCAAACCAGAGGAGCAGGTAGGTGGCCCTGCAGTAAAATGGAATAGATTGAGTGCCTGTATGTGGCAGTCCCAAAAATTGTTCAAACCAGAGGAGCAGGTAGGTGGCCCTGCAGTAAAATGGAATAGATTGAGTGCCTGTATGTGGCAGTCCCAAAAATGTTTCAAACCAGAGGAGCAGGTAGGTGGCCCTCCAGTAAAATGGAATAGATTGAGTGCCTGTATGTGGCAGTCCCAAAAATTGTTCAAACCAGAGGAGCAGGTAGGTGGCCCTGCAGTAAAATGGAATAGATTGAGTGCCTGTATGTGGCAGTCCCAAAAATTTTTTAAAACAGAGGACCGGGTAGGTGGCCCTCCAGAAAAATGGAATAGATTGAGTGCCTGTATGTGGCACTCACAAAAATTGTTTCAAACAGAGGACCGGGTAGGTGGCCCTCCAGAAAAATTAAATGCATGAAGTACTATAGCAAGAGCCAGTGGGCCCTGTCAAAAAATAGCCATTTTCCTCTGCTTTACTGTACAAAGAGGAGGAGAAGGAGGAAAATGAGGAGGAGGAGGAGGAGTGGATCAATTATTCAGGTTGAGCTTCCTTCACCTGGTGGAGATTGGAAATTCTGAGAAATCCAGCCTTTATTCATTTTAATAAGCGTCAGCCTGTCAGCGCTGTCAGTCGACAGGCGTGTACGCTTATCGGTGATGATGCCACCAGCTGCACTGAAAACCCGCTCGGACAAGACGCTAGCGGCAGGGCAGGCAAGAACCTCCAAGGCGTACAGCGCCAGTTCGTGCCACATGTCCAGCTTTGAAACCCAGTAGTTGTAGGGAGCTGTGTGATCATTTAGGACGATGGTATGGTCAGCTACGTACTCCCTCACCATCTTTCTGTAAAGATCAGCCCTACTCTGCCGAGACTGGGGACAGGTGACAGTGTCTTGCTGGGGTGACATAAAGCTGGCAAAAGCCTTGTAAAGCGTACCCTTGCCAGTGCTGGACAAGCTGCCTGCTCGTCTACTCTCCCTCGCTACTTGTCCCGCAGAACTACGCACTCTGCCGCTAGCGCTGTCAGAAGGGAAATACTGTTTCAGCTTGTGCACCAGGGCCTGCTGGTATTCATGCATTCTCACACTCCTTTCCTCTCCAGGGATGAGAGTGGGAAGATTTTGCTTGTACCGTGGGTCCAGGAGAGTGAACACCCAGTAATCGGTGCTGGAATAAATTCTTTGAACGCGAGGGTCACGGGATAGGCAGCCTAGCATGAAATCTGCCATATGCGCCAGAGTACCAACGCGTAAGAATTCACTCCCCTCACTGGCCTGACTGTCCATTTCCTCCTCCTCCAACTCCTCCAACTCCTCTTCTTCTGCCCATACACGCTGAACAGTGAAGGACTCAACAATGGTCCCCTCTTGTGTCTCGCCAACATTCTCCTCCTCATCCTCCTCCACCTCCACCTCCTCCGATATGCGCTGAGAAACAGACCTCAGGGTGCTTTGGCTATCAACAAGGGAATATTCTTCCCCCGTCTCTTGTGACGAGCGCAAAGCTTCCGACTTCATGCTGACCAGAGAGTTTTTCAACAGGCCAAGCAGCGGGATGGTGAGGCTGATGATGGCGGCATCGCCACTGACCATCTGTGTTGACTCCTCAAAGTTACTCAGCACCTGACAGATATCAGACATCCACGTCCACTCCTCATTGTAGACTTGAGGAAGCTGACTGACCTGACTACCAGTTCTGGTGGAAGTTGACATCTGGCAGTCTACAATCGCTCTGCGCTGCTGGTAAACTCTGGATAACATGGTCAGTGTTGAATTCCACCTCGTGGGCACGTCGCACAACAGTCGGTGAGCGGGCAGTTGGAGGCGGCGCTGCGCTGCCCTGAGAGTGGCAGCATCTGGGCTGGACTTCCTGAAATGCGCACAGATGCGGCGCACCTTCGTGAGCAAATCAGACAGATTGGGGTATGTCTTGAGGAAACGCTGCACTATCAGATTTAACACATGGGCCAGGCATGGCACATGTGTCAGTCTGCCGAGTTGCAGAGCCGCCACCAGGTTACGGCCGTTGTCACACACAACCATTCCCGGCTTGAGGTTCAGCGGTGCCAGCCACAGATCAGTCTGCGCCGTGATGCCCTGTAATAGCTCTTGGGCGGTGTGCCTTTTGTCGCCTAGGCTCAGCAGTTTGAGCACCGCCTGCTGTCGCTTAGCGACGGCACTGCTGCTGTGCCTAGAGCTACCGACTGATGGCGCCGTGCCCACGGATGGTAGTTCGGAGGAGGAGGTGGAGGAGGGGTGGGAGGAGGAGGAGGCATAGTAGGCCTGAAACACCTGGACCGAGGTAGGCCCCGCAATCCTCGGCGTCGGCAGTATATGAGCAGCCCCAGGGTCAGACTCGGTCCCAGCCTCCACCAAGTTAACCCAATGTGCCGTCAGCGATATATAGTGGCCCTGCCCGGCAGCACTCGTCCACGTGTCCGTGGTCAGGTGGACCTTGTCAGAAACGGCGTTGGTCAGGGCACGGATGATGTTGTCTGACACGTGCTGGTGCAGGGCTGGGACGGCACATCGGGAAAAGTAGTGGCGGCTGGGGACCGAATACCGAGGGGCGGCCGCCGCCATGAGGTTGCGAAAGGCCTCGGTCTCTACTAGCCTATAGGGCAGCATCTCCAGGCTAAGCAATCTGGAGATGTGCACATTAAGGGCTTGGGCGTGCGGGTGGGTTGCACTATATTTGCGTTTCCGCTCCAGCGTCTGGGGTATGGAGAGCTGAACGCTGGTGGATGCTGTGGAGGATCGTGGAGGCGACGATGGGGTTTTTGTGGCAGGGTCCTGGGCAGGGGGCTGACTAGCAGCTGACACAGGGGAAGGAGCAGTGGTGTGCACGGCCGGAGGTGAACGGGCTTGTTGCCACTGAGTGGGGTGCTTAGCATTCATATGCCTGCGCATACTGGTGGTAGTTAAGCTAGTAGTGGTGGAACCCCTGCTGAGCCTGGTTTGGCAAATGTTGCACACCACAGTCCGTCGGTCATCCGGTGTTTCCTTAAAGAACCTCCACACTTCTGAAGATCTAGCCCTCGCCGCAAGAGCCCTCACCACGGGAGCTTCACTAGTTGACAGTGGCGCTGATGCACCAGCTCTGGCCCTGCCTCTCCGTCTGGCCCCACCACTGCCTCTTCCAACCTGTTCAGGTCGAGGACTCTCCTCCGTCTCAGAAGCACTGTGTTCACCCGGCCTCTCAACCCAGCTTGGGTCTGTCACCTCATCATCCTCCGATCCCTCAGTCTGCTCCCCCCTCGGACTTCCTGCCCTGACAACAACTTCCCCACTGTCTGACAACCGTGTCTCCTCATCGTCGGACACCTCTTTACACACTTCCACTACGTCAAGAAGGTCATCATCACCCACAGACTGTGACTGGTGGAAAACCTGGGCATCGGAAAATTGCTCAGCAGCAACCGGACAAGTGGTTTGTGACTGTGGGAAGGGTCCAGAAAACAGTTCCTCAGAGTATGCCGGTTCAAATGCCAAATTTTCCTGGGAGGGGGCAGACTGGGGGGGAGGAGGCTGAGGTGCAGGAGCTGGAGGAGTGGCGATTTCGGTGACATGGGTGGACTGCGTGGAAGACTGACTGGTGGTGGACAAATTGCTCGAAGCATTGTCAGCAATCCACAACATCACCTGTTCGCACTGTTCTGGCCTCAACAGTGCTCTACCACGAGTCCCAGTAACTTCAGACATGAACCTAGGGAGTGTAGCTCTGCGGCGTTCCCCTGCTCCCTCATCAGCAGGTGGTGTCTCACCCCGCCCAGGACCACGGCCTCTGACCCCTGCAGTAGTTGGACGCCCACGTCCCCGCCCTCGTCCTCTACCCCTAGCCCTCGGGTTAAACATTTTTAAAATGAGAGTTATAACTTTATTTTTTTTTTTACTTTTTTTTGTTTTTTTTTGTGTTTTTGTGTTTTTTTTTTGTGTTTTTTGTTTTTTTTTGAGTTTTTAAAACCAAACAATGCTATCCTATTGCTATGGCTATTTTCTAGCCAAGTATCAAAGGAAGCACAGTACTATGCCAGATGAGATGACACTGAGTTATTGCCTAATAGAAATCCAACCCCTACTGAATTTTGCCACTTCGGCCTTTGCTATGGATATGTGCGCCACTAAGCGCAGAACACAGCGGTCGCAAGTCCCACTACAAATTGCTCAGAATTGGCAAGTACATGCACTGCAGAAACTACAGTCACCAGCAGATCAACCAGAAATCAAATATATAGAACGCTACTGTAGGCTTCAAGAAGCTGTTTGTATTCTCCTATGGCTATTTTCTAGCCAAGTATCAAAGGAAGCACAGTACTATGCCAGATGAGATGACACTGAGTTATTGCCTAATAGAAATCCAACCCCTACTGAATTTTGCCACTTCAGCCTTTGCTATGGATATGTGCGCCACTAAGCGCAGAACACAGCGGTCGCAAGTCCCACTACAAATTGCTCAGAATTGGCAAGTACATGCACTGCAGAAACTACAGTCACCAGCAGATCAACCAGAAATCAAATATATAGAACGCTACTGTAGGCTTCAAGAAGCTGTTTGTATTCTCCTATGGCTATTTTCTAGCCAAGTATCAAAGGAAGCACAGTACTATGCCAGATGAGATGACACTGAGTTATTGCCTAATAGAAATCCAACCCCTACTGAATTTTGCCACTTCAGCCTTTGCTATGGATATGTGCGCCACTAAGCGCAGAACACAGCGGTCGCAAGTCCCACTACAAATTGCTCAGAATTGGCAAGTACATGCACTGCAGAAACTACAGTCACCAGCAGATCAACCAGAAATCAAATATATAGAACGCTACTGTAGGCTTCAAGAAGCTGTTTGTATTCTCCTATGGCTATTTTCTAGCCAAGTATCAAAGGAAGCACAGTACTATGCCAGATGAGATGACACTGAGTTATTGCCTAATAGAAATCCAACCCCTACTGAATTTTGCCACTTCAGCCTTTGCTATGGATATGTGCGCCACTAAGCGCAGAACACAGCGGTCGCAAGTCTCACTACAAATTGCTCAGAATTGGCAAGTACATGCACTGCAGAAACTACAGTCACCAGCAGATCAACCAGAAATCAAATATATAGAACGCTACTGTAGGCTTCAAGAAGCTGTTTGTATTCTCCTATGGCTATTTTCTAGCCAAGTATCAAAGGAAGCACAGTACTATGCCAGATGAGATGACACTGAGTTATTGCCTAATAGAAATCCAACCCCTACTGAATTTTGCCACTTCAGCCTTTGCTATGGATATGTGCGCCACTAAGCGCAGAACACAGCGGTCGCAAGTCTCACTACAAATTGCTCAGAATTGGCAAGTACATGCACTGCAGAAACTACAGTCACCAGCAGATCAACCAGAAATCAAATATATAGAACGCTACTGTAGGCTTCAAGAAGCTGTTTGTATTCTCCTATGGCTATTTTCTAGCCAAGTATCAAAGGAAGCACAGTACTATGCCAGATGAGATGACACTGAGTTATTGCCTAATAGAAATCCAACCCCTACTGAATTTTGCCACTTCAGCCTTTGCTATGGATATGTGCGCCACTAAGCGCAGAACACAGCGGTCGCAAGTCTCACTACAAATTGCTCAGAATTGGCAAGTACATGCACTGCAGAAACTACAGTCACCAGCAGATCAACCAGAAATCAAATATATAGAACGCTACTGTAGGCTTCAAGAAGCTGTTTGTATTCTCCTATGGCTATTTTCTAGCCAAGTATCAAAGGAAGCACAGTACTATGCCAGATGAGATGACACTGAGTTATTGCCTAATAGAAATCCAACCCCTACTGAATTTTGCCACTTCAGCCTTTGCTATGGATATGTGCGCCACTAAGCGCAGAACACAGCGGTCGCAAGTCCCACTACAAATTGCTCAGAATTGGCAAGTACATGCACTGCAGAAACTACAGTCACCAGCAGATCAACCAGAAATCAAATATATAGAACGCTACTGTAGGCTTCAAGAAGCTGTTTGTATTCTCCTATGGCTATTTTCTAGCCAAGTATCAAAGGAAGCACAGTACTATGCCAGATGAGATGACACTGAGTTATTGCCTAATAGAAATCCAACCCCTACTGAATTTTCCCACTTCGGTCTTTGCTATGGATATGTGTGCCACTAAGAGCTAAACACAACGGTAGCAAGTCCCCCTGCTAATTCCTCACAAAATGGTAAAAGATGCAAATTAAAATAAAAAAAGTAGAACGTTATTGTAGCCCTAAGAAGGGCTGTTGGGTTCTTTGAGAATCACTCCTGCCTAACAGTAAGCTAATAGAACACCCTAACGCTTTCCCTGAGCAGCAGCAGCTCTCTCCCTAGCGGCATCCAGAGACAGAATGATCCGAGCAGCGCGGCCAGCGGCTAGTCTATCCCAGGGTCACCTGATCTGGCCAGCCAACCACTGCTATCGACGTGTAAGGGTACCACGTCATGCTGGGTGGAGTGCAGAGTCTCCTGGCTTGTGATTGGCTCTGTTTCTGGCCGCCAAAAAGCAAAACGGCGGGAGCTGCCATTTTCTCGAGCGGGCGAAGTATTCGTCCGAGTAACGAGCAGTTTCGAGTACCCTAATGCTCGACCGAGCATCAAGCTCGGACGAGCATGTTCGCTCATCTCTATTAATGACCAATTACAAGCAAACTTTCTTTTAGAGGTAGACCCAGGTGTACCATAAATACATGAGCTCTCACTTTTCTTTTTACACACAAAGGTACCGGATGAAGCGCATTCTAGCGCGAAACGGCTGCCGTTTAAGTTTTTTTTTTTTTTTATGTCTTGCACTTTTTGTCCTCCTCTCTCCTTTGCTTGAATGGCATGTCACCATGCTTTTGTGATTATATAAAATACATGCCTAAAGAAGATCTCAAGGTGGTGAGTGCCATTTCTTTTTTCTTCTACATGCCTGATAAAAATAGAATGATTACTTTGACTTGAACCCAATTTTTTTTTTTCTTTCTTGGGCCCAGCTCACATCTCCTTAGGCTAGTTAACCAGGAGTGGTCAAACATGGAGAAGCCATAATTTTACCACAAAAACCTGGTCACAGTCTCCCCAGTATATAGCCTGCCAGACCCTGCTCCATAGTATATAGCCAGCCCCCTGCCCCAGTATATAGCCAGCAGTGGGGGAATCCTGAAAGGTGAGTTTTGATATATATTTTTTACTCGAGTATAAGCCGAGTTTGGGTTTTCAGCACTGTTTTTGTGCTGAAAAACTAGGCTCACATTCGAGTATATATGTTAATATATGTTAATGAGATTCATTTGGAGAAACTGGCCTTCATGCTCTACAGTCTTGAGAAATATTAAGTATAACCTCTTTGAATTTCTTTGGTGTCAAGACATGATGAAAAAAAAAACAAACAAATGGTCCTTTATTGAATTTAGGATGGCTGTACAAGAACTGAGCAGCATGTGGAAAGCCGCTTGTAATTTGGCATACAGTAAGTCCTTGCATCATATTTTTGTATATATCAAAAAGTCAAAACGCACCAAGAAAAATTTTTTAAATACTATATATAGATAAAAATATAGTCTTTATTAAACACACACAAATTTACAAGAAATTAGTTTGGCACAAAAATCGAATGAATTAAAAAAGCTAAAATACAATGCATGTGGAAAATGAATAGGACAAAAATAAACTTGGAAAAGATAGGTAATACAGAGTAGGTAAGCCTACAAACGCCAATGAGCGGCACATACACATATGCAAACAACAAGGTAGTAGGACCTGAGATATAATTACCATACCACAATTTGAAACATGCACTGCATGACTCCCTCCGATCATATTTTTGTATGTTGCAAGGACTCCCATTCTGTGCAAAATACAGGTTTGTTTCCATGGCCAGCACACATTAGGCCTAAGAGGGTACGAATTAGTCAGGTGTCCTTGATTTGTTATTCACCAGCTATTATAACCATCTCCTCAAATCTGTTTGATGGCTTAGAGCTTTCAGGCATGTGGAGAAGTCCCGGAAAAGGTTACAAGGCCATTAATTTAATGATTTTCCCAAATCCTTCATTCTTCAGTGAGAAAATTTATTCCTTAGCAGCAAACATTCAGGACCTTCAATCTTCATAGCATAGGCTTTCCAGCAAATCTACTCAAAGGTCAGACCGTGCAATGTTAAGAGCAATTACAAATATCAAGAGCTTGCAACCAAGAGTCTACAGGCCTCAGTTAGCATGTATAATGTCTGAAGTTTATGACTGCACAAGAGTGAACAAGTATGGCATTTCTGGAAATCAAGCATGATAAACCAAGCAGAGTTGTAAATGTTGATTTTACAAGGAAGGAGTCCATGGATAACAAACTTAAGAAGAGCATCACAGTCATAGTACCTTGGTCTATAAGTAAGTGCTCCTGGTCTTTCCATGCTTTATTTTGATGGTAGATTAATTCTAAAAATGTTTTTAAAAAATTGGCAGCATGGCCTGCGTGTGGAAAATTGCATCTTTGCAAACTAAAAGACCCTCGGGGCAGTGTCCTAAACAAGTCCAATGTGGAGCTGTTTTAGCCATATTGCACAGTACAGACAAATATTCAGTAAAAGAAAACACTCTAAAATGTTTCCTCTTTGGCTGATCCATTACATTTTTTTTACTGGATTGTTATACCTTCCCAGCCTGGGGACTCATGCCTTACTGGACAGATATAACAGAAAGGTGTGCAGATAAATCATGTGCCTGCTATTTATAGCATTGTGAAATATTTGCTCTGAGAAAATATATATATATATATATATAGCTTGTCTGATTCTATAGAAAACTAGAAACTATATTTCCTATATTAGAGAGGATTCCAGAAATAAATTACTTTGATGAACACTTGGAATCTGTGACCCAGTAACTTGTTGTGGCTTACCTGCATATAGTACTAAGCTATGAAAAGAGAAGTTTACTAGCCTTACTGGATGACAATTGAAGACTGCACCATTAGGTAAGAACAGCTAAGGGGTCAATTGGATCGGCACCATCTAAATTGTTATGAGATCATGGTGTCCTTTGAAATTCCAGCATTAGCATGTTATCCTAATCATCAATTCAGCAAGAAACTACTAGAGAATACTCCACAACCTCAGCCCAACTTCATTCCTCAGATTAGAAGACATTTCATGTAAATTTGCCAGAGTCTGTTAAGCCCAGTGGAAAAAAAAAAAAAACTTCAAATAAAATCTCTGAAATACTTTTGGAAAGAGATCAACTTTTCTTGGAGCTGAAGAAAAGACAACAATCTGGAATCTCATTTTAATTTTCATTCTTTAATATGTGGTGGAGTTTTCCACATTAAATTATAGCCCTTCCAAATTTCATGATAAAGCAGAGACGCTAATGAGTTCTGCTATATGGTTTTAAACTCAACACAGAATTTAATTTGCATAGTAAGTATAAGGGTTAAAAATACTTTATATATCCTTTAAGCAGATGTTGACAGGTAAGGGGTAACAACGCGTTACTGAGTGTACCTGCCAATTTATTCCGCTGATCTGTTTTTTAATGTTATATACTGAAAGCCCCTTTTTCTTTTTTTCTTTTTCTTACAAATTTTTTTCCCGAGATCTAGGGAAATTGTTAGGGATAAACAGCTTGACCCGAAAAAAGAAGAAACTTACATTTTCTTTAAATATGTTAACCCGTTCCTGACACTTTCTATACTATTACGGCACCTGTCTGGAACGGTTGTATAGAGAGGGTTCATGGGCAGAGACCAATAGGGGGGGGGTAAGTAAGTGTAAAAAAATTAAAAAACCTTTCCCTGCACATCCCCCAGGTATTTGGACTGTGGGTCAAGTTTAAGAAGGACTCTCCCCATGCACTATCCTACTTTCTTATACTTCTGTTAGCTATGTACTGGTCATGATTGAATCCAAACTGTATAAATACTGTTGATGATGCATTGTCTTTCCTGCCTCACCTGTGGTTGACAAGCCTGTTATGTAAAGTTTTCTATGTGTATGGTTGAAATTCAAATAAAATGTGTTATAAAAAAAAAAAAACCTTTCCCTAGAACTAATACAAAAATAAACCAAATCATAAACATGTTGGGTATCTCCGCTTCACAATAATCCACATCTATTTAAAGGACATCTACCACCAGGATGAAGAAGGATTGTATGCAAATGAGCCTGAGGGGCACCTGGCTTCATTAACACCTATGGAGCCTGGGCCCCATCTTGCTCAATTGCATACAGTCCTTCATCCTGGTGGTAGATGCCCTTTAAATATCAAACAGATTATCCCTGGTTGTGAAACCAGAAAGTAGCACCCAAATGTCCTAATAGCCACTTTTTTGCCATTTTGCTACTCCTACAAAATGGAATAAAGTGATCAAAAGATTCTACCCAAAATGGTCCACAAATGGTATCAATGAAAACCTTATCATGTCCCGCAAATGATAACAGTACATAGCATAACATATTGTATGCTGTAGTATGAAAAAGTTATGTATCAGGATATAGCAAAATTTTAAATTTGCACCGAAGTTTTTTTTGTTTATTTTTAAACTTTATTATTCATAATTAATTACACAATAAATTGGTGTAACTCTTGAAAAAATAGAAAAAGTAAAGGAATCAAAGAAAACAGTGGCTTAATTACACTTCCAGACAATTACTAGAAAATAACTAAAAAAGTACCCATAGTTGCCCTAGAACTGCCTCTTCTCAATTTCCTGGCCAATGGTTGCAGCCCATCATCATTTTTTTTTCTTAGAGCTAATAATGCTGCTTTCCCACATAATTAGTTTCCTGTATTTTAAACCATTCATCACTGATATGATGTTTTCTATTAAAGGGGTATTCCCACGAAGACAAGATTTTTAAATGTACTCAGGATAACAAAATAACACATTCTCTAATTTAATGTCAATTAAGGCCACCTTAAAGGCGTGTGGAGACTTAAAGACACAGATGCTCCACTAGGGTTTTAAGTCTCTACGCGCTTTTAAGGTGGCCTTAATTGGCAATCTCTCCTTAAGGAGAACACCTACTGTCTGACCCTAGTCAATAGCCTCTCACACAGCCAAACCAGTTCCCTACAGTGTACTGAGGAGTCCCAACCAGGTCGAAACAGTGCGGTCTACAGTTGGGAGTCAGTTCCTTTTGGAATAGATATACTGGCTTGGCTTAATCCCACACCATGTTTTTAGACTTCTTGTAGGTCATACTTGGTGTTAAGAGGATTGCCTTTCAAGGTAGCAAAAGGAGGCATTGTTTTCCATCTAACACCTTGGAAAACATATTTGCATTCTTCCCAGAGTAAAAGGCGCTAAATTATTCAACACTATATTGAGCAAAAATATCTCTGGAGAAACTGGAAGGGTGATCATACAGATCCCCATTATTAGGCCTGCCACTTGTGCCCAAAAGTTTTTTTTTTAAAGTGGGCATTTCCACTAAAGATGATAAAGGTCTGCAGTTTTCTCACATCCCCTTTAGTATAAACTGACTGTATTTGTGCAGATCCTTGCGATATGCTTAGGGAACAGTTGCCATCTCACCAAGATTTTAAAAAGACATTCACTGTGGTTAAGACAGTTTACATTATATTGTCTGTCTTTTATGGCTGAAAGCCAATCTTTCAGTGGGGATTCCTCTGCCAATCTCATTTTCCCATTTTTGCATGTATGTTAATTTAATTGGAAGATTTGCTGTAATCATATCAACATAAGCTAATGAAATTTCTCCCACTGTTTAGATTCCAACATCAAAAATTTGGTTGGAATGTATCATCAGTTTTTAAGTTTTTTAATGTTGCATGAATTTTTAAAGGAATATATTCTCTTAAAGGTGCAGAATTTATTACCAGGGATATCATACTTCGCAAAGATAACATCAATGGGCAATAAGGTTACATCTTGTTCTTTATTTAATCCTAAGCTAAATATTTCACAACAGCATGTATTAAAATGTCATAGAACTAATTTTATATAATGTTAGACAAACCTGAAATGTATATGTGTGAATGAAGACCTGTAGCAACTGTGTCCAAAAAGCGATTGTAGCAGACAGTCTATGATTGGTGGAGTATGTCACATGAGCTAAGAGGCAGGTAATGTAAAAACTGGCTGGAAACAGAATATACCAAGCCATGAATAAGATGTTTTATGAAAACGTGTAGACTAGTTTGTCTTGACCACAAATCAAACCTACCATTTGATTTGATGCATTATGAACCAAACATACCTCAGGAATGCTGTAGCTACACTGATGCAGGATCATATCTTGGTTAATCCCTGTGCTGAGTGGTTTTGCTGATAAAACAATTATAAAATTATGATAATGAAGCTGTAGTGTCTGTGGCTGGCTCAGCCCTTCTCTAAGCACATTAGTTATTCACTGCTGCACAGGATGATGTAATCCCTTAGTTGTGCCTGAAGGCAGAATAATCAATTGCTGCACCATCTCCCAGCTGCTGTGTATGAGTGATCCAGCTCAGGTTGATTATTCATATCTTGACTAACTCATGACTAAGCTATGTGTAATGTGTTTATGTAGGCAGCCAGCTTTCCCAAGGTCTTGAATTTTATAATTGTTTTTTCCGCAAAACCACTCAACTCAGGGATTAACCAAATTATGATCCTGTATCAGTGTAGCTACAGGATTCTCAAGGTAAGTCACTTCATCAAATCAAATGGTAGGTTTCTTTCAATTCTATGAGATCCTTTTTAATAATGCTTTCTAAGGAGGACGCAATATATACACCCAGAAATCGGAATTCTTCTGAAGAGCATTAGTACAAAAAATTTCTCCCTAAGATCTATGGTTGAGCTTCTGTTTAGCAACAATAATTTACTATAGTTTGTTTCATTTTTTCGATTATTTAAAAAAAAAAATCTTTTTCAAGTTAAGTAAGGACTCTACTAAGTATTCACAAGAAATAATTATATCATTGCCATAAAGGCAGATTGTGTATTCAACCCCCTTAACATTCAGACTAATTCAGACTAACATTAATTTAATCCTCCTATCTGATTGCTTGAGCGAAAGGTTCTATAAAGATGTTAAACAGGACATGGGAAAGTGGACAGCCCTGACACACCCAGTTTGAGATTATACATTTTATCTATTACCTGGACTGAGTCATTAAATATACAATTGCTAATATCTTGGTAAATGACAATGATTCAAAAAGGTCAACAGAATGAGCAAGTAAAAACAATGTTCTGAGTCAAAAATATAAAACAGCAAATGTCAATGTCAATGTGAAAAGGAAGGCAGGCAACATGTGATATATATTATTGCTAATTCTGGGCTTCTGATGGGAGGTTCTGTTTACTGATTGACAACCATCCTTGTGCATACGGAATTACAGGCTTCTCTGCAGTCTAGTTGACTTTGGACTTTGTATATAAGATGGCGGCTGGACCATTATACAAGCTCTTATACCTACTATGTCACCCCCTTCATCCTCATAGAATGTAAGCTCTTGTGAGCAGGGCCCTCACTCCAATTGTTCCATATGAATGTTTGTACTCTCTAATGTCTTTTTGTATTTGTATATCTATCCTATGATTTGTAAAGTGCTATAGAATATGATGGAACTACACAAATAAAGATTATTATTAATTGAAAGGGTTGCCTGGAGGTTGAAAAAGATGGCTGCTTTCCTCCAATAACAGTTCCTCTCCTGATGATGGGTAGAGTATGGTATTGCAACTAATTTCCATTCATTTATACAAAGCCAAGCTATAATACTGCCATGATCCATTGTCACTAATAGAGCTGCTTTTGAAAGAAACAGCTACGTTTTTAACCTCCAGACAACCCCTTTCAGTGTAATCTTACAGTAAGACTGCCTACTTCACGTATATGCCTCAAATAAAACTTTTCTAAAACATATCCACCTAATATTTAATATACTGGCTGCATATCACACTGCATTTTTGACTGGTCCAGTTTAAGGCTAAAGCCATCTACAGCCATCTTTCTAATTATTTAGCTGCATTTTAAATGAAAAATTAATCCACCAAGACTCTGAGAAGTCTGTCCTTGCAGTTGTGTTTCTGCCTACTTCTAGGTTATCTACCAAATGTACTGTATGTAGATGGGAGTATAAATCCATTATCAGACTACTCGGGCATTGTTTGGTGCCGGTTTCTATGGACACACAGAAACAAAACAATAGGACCTTTTTCTTTTAGTCTATTCAGAAAGTCTTGAATCTAAAGCTCTCTACAACAAAATATCATTCAGTTTAAGCGAGTATTAGGTTCTGAGTTGAAACCCCTATTTATGCATGAGATGCAGATTGTCCTCAGACAGATTTTAAGACCAAAAATGTATGTGAAACTTGTAACAAATGTCTAAAAACGACCCCCAGAATTCTCGGCTGCAGCACTCGGTCAACACAATCGAACCCAATGTATGTCTATATATATATATTTTTTTTTGTACTTTATAATTATTTGAGAGCTGCAAAGCAGGAAAAAAAGCTGTAAAATCCTAGTGATATCCTCTGCCAAACGCTGACTTATACATTTTGGAATCTGTAAGTAAATAGGTGCCAAACCTAAAATCCAATAGAAAATTGATTCCTTACATTAGTGAATCTTTCCACTTCCTGGAATGTCATGACTTAATTCCATTTCATCATCATTCTGCTATAGTAGTGGTGTTTGCCATTTGGCAATAGAGCATGAATAACATCATATAACCCCAGACAGCTCGTGAGAGGGCAAATTTTAACATCAATGTTTTAAAATCTAAAATACCCAAAAATGCCAGTTTTCTAACAAATGTTAGAACAAATGTTTTCCATAGCCAAGTATTTAGGGAATAATGATTTTGTAAGGGCAATAGTAGTTTAGTCCAATGGCCAATTAATCATACTTTTACAGCTGTCAACATATTATACACTGTATGGACAGACACTCATAATCGCCCACATCCACAAAGCTCTGCACAACCTCCTTACCTCTCCTCTTTCTTCTCAGTCTGTCGCCCCACCAATGCTCTGCCTGTGATCTTAGATGAATTTCTCCCTTAATTCGAACATCCCACTCATTTCTCCAGAGCTACACCAATTCTCTGGAATGCCCTTCCCCACACTACCAGACTAATACCCAACCTCCAAAGTTTGTTGGCGTCATATTGAAGATAAAAAATTCTTTCAGATAGCATCATTCTAAAAAACTATTTCAGGCCATTCACATTTTACAACAGAGTGCCTTTATCACAATAACAAATTCAGACATAGGGGAATCAATTGCTATCCTATACAAGACACTTTATTATAGGCAAATCAATGCTATGTTACAGGATACTACAAAATACTAACCCATCATCCTGGTAAAACAATACAGGAAAAGTTACTCAAACTGATTAGGGAAGGCATCACACTAGGCATTTTTTGTGTCTCCGCAGGGAAATACCCAGAAGATCCTCTGTTTTATGCACTCCCTAAAACACAAAAACCTACATTTAGACCCATAATTTCGGGAGAGAACTCCCTATTGGAAAGAATGTCACAATGGCTGGACACGATGCTCCAACCTTTTGATCAGAGAGCACCAGGATACATAAAAGACAGTTTTGTTAGATAATGCCACCTGGTCTGAGAATCACATCTGGGTTACGTGTGCCATTTATACGTCTATACCTCACATCCAAGCAATCAAAGCTGCACATTATCATTTGAATAAGTACAGTAATTTTTCTGAAACATTGATCCAATACATTCTTGAAACATTGTGGTTTTTACTTTCAAATAATTTTTTTATGTTCGCCAACGACTACTACCTATAAATACAAGGTTGCCCTAAGGGCTCGAAATTCACTCCGTCCTTGGCGGACATATATATGGTCATGGTATGAAGAATTCACAATTTTAACAGACAACAACCCATTCACAATTTTAACAGACAACAACCCACTTATATGGACAAGCCCAGACAATTACATCTCAGATTTTGTACAGTATCTAAACAATAATGATTTCAATCTTAAATTTACTTTTACTTTCTCTGCTACAGAAATTCCGTTTCTAGAGATATTATTAATAGGCAATCTGCATACAGCCAAAATAGAAACTAATCTATACAGAAAACCTTTGGCAAGGAACACCCTACTTCATGCCACTTCACATCATCCCCCACATGTAGCATCTAACTTGCCCAAGGGGGAAATTATGAGAGCTAAGAGAATCTGCTCTATGGACACCATGTTTTTGGATACCGCTAAGTCTATGTCTGCACGTCTTAGGGAAAGGGGATATAATAAACATAACGTGAAAAGAACAATGGAAAATATACAAAGAAGAACAAGATAAGATACTCTGTACAAGAAATCCAATCGACTACACCAGAAACAACAGTCAATTAATCAAATTGTCATCAGTACCACATACATGAGACAATACCATGAAATAACTAAAATAATCAAGAAACAACTACCACTGCTTTATCAGGATAAAGACCTGGCTACTTTACTACAAAAAGGTTGCAAGTTTGTTTCAAGAATCGCCCGTTCTATAGGTAGGATCACCCAACAACTTTTCCATAATGGACAGAATAATGACCTGGTTACATACCACAGGTAGCCACAAATGTGGTGGCAAGAGGTGCAGCCTTTGAAAATTTATAGAAGTTACTTACAGCTGCAAATTACCGCATTTACAACATAAAAAAAGTTTTAAATTGTGAGTCGAACCACATTGTATACCTCATCAGATGTATAGATTGCAATGTTACTTATGTAGGATCAGATGGATGGATATACGGATTCCTCTCTGAACACAGCTACTACGTCCAGAGCTTCCAAACACTTCAGAGAAGTTCACTCCGGCAACACCAAAACGTTTAGAGTAACACCTATAGAAAGAGTGGACAGACCCAAAAGGGGCGGAGACTGGACTAAAAAGTTATGAACCAGAGAAGCCTTCTGGATAAGTGTGTGTATTTAGAAGCAGACAGAATGCCAAAGTACTCAGAGCTAATTTGCATAATGTAAAAAACGTTTTTATTCACAAAGCACAAGGTTCTATGGGTAATATAGAATAGACCCTGCTTCAGGGTGCAGTCAACAAGAAGGAGGTATGCTTGGTTTAAAGGTTCGAGGTGGTAGATTTCCTTTAAGGATCGACCAAATGCTTTTCTATTAGGGACAGGTTGAAATTTGTAGCATACAAGAAGGAAAAGATTCTTCCGCCAATCGGTGGAATGTAACAGTTAAATCTGTATAACTTGGCATATGCCAAATAGTTGCAAGTCAAATTCATGTCTAAGAAAGCTAAGATGATTTTCTATGAAATGATGGTCGTCTAAACAATGAATGATAAGATATAAGTAATAAGTAATATGTATAAGTAATACGATAGTCCTGATAGAAGTAGCTCTGGTACATGATACAACACATTTATTAAAATGCCTGCCTGCATGTGGTGTAAAATAACCCCCTGTGTAAGGCTAATTTCTGATGATTTCATAACCCTTTAACATCTTCAATTTTCCAATCACTAAAGATTGGAACTTTTTACACCATCAAGGGAAATAATTGCCCCTTTAGTGGCTAAAATTGAATAAGTACATTGCCCTATAAATTAAATATTATATTTTGTCAACATTTCCAATCATTGACCTTAGATGAAAATAATACTATTCCTCTAATTGTTTACTGCAGCTGAAGCAACAAAATGAAGAGCCGCATTGCAGGCAGTTGTGTAATGTAAGTGAGATGAACTCCTTTTATTACACTGTTCTTATTCCAGCTGTGTCAATAATAAAAGAAAAGCCTAGGAGAATGAAAAGCAATAAACAAGTATTAGCCATTAATGGCTAACCTCTAGATGGTAAACGCAGTTGTTTGTGTATGATGGCACAGTATATAAGCATACACTGCTCAATAAGGAAACCTGCAGACTAAGGCCCCTCAGACAAACTTTTGGGGGATTCATGTAAGGCCGCAATTTTGGCTTGGTCGCATAAAGGTGAGACACTGTGTGCTCACTGCAAAGTGATTGTACTCCATTGTGTGGTCTTGTGTATGAGGCCTAAAACGAAGGAGGAAACAGATGTAAAAAACGTAAAACAGAAAACACCCTCAGCCATTTATAATACTGCTGCTTGCCGGGACAGGGCCTGTAAAGCAGTGACGAGTAAGCATACTATGGAACACATTGGAAACCTCTGTATCACAGCATATGGAGGTACACTATGGATGTTGCCTGGTGTCTTTGAATTAAAGGGAATCCAGACCCAACTAACTCCCATGTTACAGAGGGCCATGCCTACAGTACACATCGGTGCCTCCCATCAGCTGCTCCTTCTGTGACAAAAGTTTGAGGGGTTTTCCCATGAAAGAAAGTTCTCAAATGTTAATCCGATGTTTTTGGTCCTATAACTCTCTAGACAGGTCAGTGTAAGAATCCAGAGTGTGGGCGGGGACTCTTTAAGGAGACACTTCATGATTCCTCTATGAGGTGCTGTGTGCTGACAATGTGCTTAGATTGCCATAAAAAACAAACTCATACAAATTCATGCCAAATATACTTTATATACTAAATATAAAAACACATAAAAAATTAAAGGAAAGAGATCCATAGTGTAAACCAGACTGATACATTAATAGAATGAAAATCCAAATGTACTCCCACAAATCACTAATGTGGGAGGTGTTAAATATACTCACCGGCCACTTTATTAGGTACACCTGTCCAACTGTTTGTTAACACTTAATTTCTAATCAGCCAATCACATGGCGGCAACTCAGTGCATTTAGGCATGTAGACATGGTCAAGACAATCTCCTGCAGTTCAAACTAAGCATCAGTATGGAGAAGAAAGGTGATTTGAGTGCCTTTGAACGTGGAATGGTTGTTGGTGCCAGGAGGGCTGGTCTCAGTATTTCAGAAACTGCTGATCTACTGGGATTTTCACGCACAACCATCTCTAGGGTTTACAGAGAATGGTCCGAAAAAGAAAAAACATCCAGTGAGCGGCAGTTCTGTGGGCGGAAATGCCTTGTTGATGCCAGAGGTCAGAGGAGAATGGGCAGACTGGTTCAAGCTGATAGAAAGGCAACAGTGACTCAAATCGCCACCCGTCACAACCAAGGTAGGCAGAAGAGCATCTCTGAATGCACAGTACGTCGAACTTTGAGGCCACTTTGAGACCACACTGGGTGCCACTCCTTCCAGCTAAGAACAGGAAACTGAGGCTACAATTTGCACAAGCTCATCGAAATTGGACAGTAGAAGATTGGAAAAACGTTGCCTGGTCTGATGAGTCTCGATTTCTGCTGCGAAATTCGAATGATAGGGTCAGAATTTGGCATCAACAACATGAAAGCATGGATCCATTCTGCCTTGTATCAACGGTTCAGGCTGGTGGTGGTGGTGTCATGGTGTGGGGAATATTTTCTTGGCACTCTTTGGGCCCCTTGGTACCAATTGAGCATCGTTGCAACGCCACAACCTACCTGAGTATTGTTGCTGACCATGTCCATCCCTTTATGACCACAATGTACCTAACATCTGATGGCTACTTTCAGCAGGATAATGCGCCATGTCATAAAGCTGGAATCATCTCAGACTGGTTTCTTGAACATGACAATGAGTTCACTGTACTCAAATGGCCTCCACAGTCATCAGATCTCAATCCAATAGAGCATCTTTGGGATGTGGTGGAACGGGAGATTCGTATCATGGATGTGAAGCCGACAAATCTGCGGCAACTGTGTGATGCCATCATGTCAATATGGACCAAAATCTCTGAGGAATGCTTCCAGCACCTTGTTGAATCTATGCCACAAAGAATTTAGGCAGTTCTGAAGGCAAAAGGGGGTCCAACCCGTTACTAGCATGGTGTACCTAATAAAGTGGCCGGTGAGTGTAATTCTAAGCTGTAAATATGCCTGGGGTCCTCAATGAGTACAGTATTAAAAATAGTGCAGTAGTGAGTAGTTCTTTAGTACAAATGTCATGAGGATACCCAGAATATGTATAACATGTGCAGATGTTTTGGCGAAGTAGAGACTGTGGAAGCAGAGATTTGTGAGGCAGTTCAAGACAGTGACACCAAAGTGCAATCCAAAACAGGTCTCGTCTGCGTTTATTCAAGTAGCAGGTATAAAATAAAGCAGCCTTCACATTCAGGCATCAAACGTAAACAAAATCCTACCTGTCTGGGTGCTTGCTAAACAGAGAGTACCCCTAACTCATAGTTTGTCCATGCGTGGAAGTCAGGGCTGTGTGCTCTCTGCCAGACCTCTCTTCAGAGCCCTCTCTCTCAGCTCTGCTCAGCAGCTTTATGCAGCCTGTTTAGGCTGCTCCCACCACCTGTGTCCAATGTGCTGAGCAACACAAATCCTAATCTAGCCCAATAGGGAGGTGGAATTAATTGCCCCATTACCAGCCTGCGAATCCATTCCATATACATCTGTCCCAGGACAGTTTAAAACAACTGCTCCATTAAATAACTTGTTTGAGCCATACTTCACGGATTTACAGTGTTTGCAACACGTGCATAATAGAAAAACTCAGGGAAACATATCACCCACCACACATATAATAGCAAAGTGCAAATTACATCACAGTACATTACAAAAGAGAAACCTGTGAACAGACCTGACCCAAACGCATGTTTCGGCGTTGCCTTCTTCCGGGGGTTAGATTGTCATAGTACAGAGTTTATCTGCACTTTATTTAGCTTCTGAACATTCTACTAGTATCTGACACATAGATAAAGAGAGATCAGACATATCAGAGATGAGAGATATTGAGATCCATAAGATGACACTCTCAGCTCTTCTAACTCACCCAATCAATAAAACACAGTGTTAGCTCTGTTCCCTCACCTAATCAATAAAACACACAGGCAGCTCTGCTACAAAGACCTTGAGCTCATTTACTAACTTGTCCACTGGGGTTCACCGAAAGTGCAATGTCCGACGATAATGAACTGTGGTGCGCCCGATATCATAAATGTGTCACTTCCCCGCTCAGGTCTGACAGAGCTCACCTTCTTTTTAGTGGTGCATGTAAGTGCATAAGCTTGCAACACAATTTGAAAGTTAAATCCTGCGCTCAGTTCAAATTCGTCGGATCATCCAACAGCACACCCGCCTATTTGTGTTGCATGGAAGCCAGTGCAGCTGCGCCAAAAAATGCATGTGACACAATACCAGCACAGAAGCTTGTTAAATATCTGTCCAAGCCGTGCAATCCCCGAAAACGGCGAACAGTCCAACGAACGTGAGATCTGCGACCTTTAGTAAATGAGCCCCTTATCTGTCTGTAGGTAGTAGATTAAGTTTCTGAACAATGCTGGTTGCTGGCAGGAAGTGCCTGTGTCTGAGTTGGTCTTATAATGCAGGGGGGGGGGGGGCAGGAGGCAAAGAGTACTGCAGTGTGCAGACACAAGAGAAGCTATTCATGAGAAGAATCCGACCATAGACAGAAGATTTACGGTTGTAAACAGCAGGAATTATAGACACAGGTTGGAATTATATTTGTGAAATGCTGTACTTTTGTTAGTAGCAGCGGATTAGAGAATGTGCTATTTTGTTATCCTGAGTATATTAAAAAATCTTGTTTTTGTGGGACTACCCCTTTAAGTTTAGAAATATGCAAATTAGGCTCCACAGCAATACCACTGCTACACTGTAAACATCCAGCACCTTCTCTCCTCCTCCCTCTTCAGCTATGTCACTCCTGCAGTGGAGCTTTGGAGCCGAAGCCCTGAGATGCTCTGCCAAAGCATGACAGGTGCATTTGCATATTTCTAAAGTGAAGTTCTGGAATTGAAGGAGCAGCTAGATAATAAGAGAGCCCTACATCTCATAGCAGTTATTGCAGGTAGTTAAATCATGGTGACTGATTCCCTTTCAGATTATGTGCACATGAAGATTAGGGGTGTACCTCTACAAAAAATGTATTTAAAAAGGGATCATGTTTTCTATGTTGTGTTCAATGTTCATATTTTGGGTGTTTGTACGTAGTATAGTATACATAAACAAAATAATAAATAAACTAAATAAACATATTGCTTATTATGTAAACAAAAAAACCCATTCTACCCTAATCAGTCCTTTCTTTCAATTTCAGCCTTTTGTTCAGAATTGACTATGGTCTGGTATAAAATGGAACAGGAAGTGTTTTTAGACACTTATTACTATTTTATTACATTTATAACTGTTACTATGCATGTTAAGATGTCTGCAGTAGTTGTCGAACATGATGGCAGGTGATATGTAACTCCAATCGTTATCCAATAAGGAATGTAAATGCTGGATGAATCATTTGTCATATGTACATAACAAATACTACTAGGCATTACAATAGATAGACAAACATTGGTCAGTTTGATTAAATTGGATATGGAGCATATAAAACTCCTATAGAAGAGAGAATATAAGATTCACATTAAGCAGTTTGCACTTCCCGAGGAATTCCGAGAATTCATGACATTCAGAGTTTATAAGACAGTTGTTTCCCATCATATGCCACAGAGTTGAAGAAAAGTTCAGCATTACATTCAGAACTGCAGATCAGTTTAGTTTAATGCTGAATATCCTGGAGTTACAGCAAAGAAAATAGCCCTTTTGACTGTAAATCAACATGATCTCAGTGTATTGATGGCATGCTGTTCTGCCATCCTTCAGAGGTGGATGTAGAATTTGCCAGATGAATTTTATTTTGTACTGAAGGGGTGTGAAATCCAATGTGATCATTATAAAAAATATTCTACCACTTTAAAAAGCAGGGAGGAGTTCCGGGACGAGATGTGCTCCGGGCTGCTAATCATGCACACATGCAACAAGGGAGAGGGAGGCATCTATCACGCAAGAGGCACGCCTTTTGGATGAGGTCTCTTCCTCACCCACCATGGGAGAAGGAGGTACTGGGGTTGTGATTAATTAGTGGCCAGGAGCGCAGGACATCCCGTCACTGGCCTGCTTTTTATTAGTGTCTTTTCTAGGTGATCCCAGCGTGTCAAGATTAGCGAAGACCATCATCGGGATCAAGATGAAGAGGAGTGTAATTGAGTACGTGTAGGTTTTTGTTATTTTAGTAAAGTGGTAGATTTCCTTTAACACAGCCATTTAAATGGAGTTTTTGAGCCACTGCCACAGGGTGGCCCTAATGGAAGCATGCTAACATAAGCAGCAATAATATATCTCCTCTTTTCCTCTACCTTTGTGTGGCTCAAAAACTACATAACAAAATATAATATGTGTAATTCAATCATGAAGAAGAGTCCTGCAGAATTAGTATAGATAGCTAGAATCTAGAGATTCAACAAAACAATTCCAATGCTACATGTTAAAGAGAACCTTTCACCACAACAAACTTATTTAATGTAACATACCAGAATGTAGAGGCTTGCACACTGATTCTGGGGCAATTGGAATTTTTCGCCATAACCCCCTCCGTTCCTGAGATATGAGCCATTGTGTCTGACTATTCAATCTTCGGTATTGTCTGAGAGGAGGAGCTGCAGCATGGGTAGGGGTGTGTCAATATGCTAATCTTCTCTTTCACCATCCAATCAGCCGCGGACGGTGTCAGAGAACATTCTGCCTGCTGCACTCTCCCTTCACTGCTCGGTGCGTGTAACTGCTGCTGCTGATTGGATGCTGAAAGAGAATATTAGCATATTGACACACCCCCACCTGTGTTACAGCTCCTCCTCTCTGACTATGCAAAAGATTGAATAGTCAGACACCAGGGCTCATATCTCAGGAAAGGAGGCGGTTAGGAGAAAAATTCAAATTGCCCCTGAATCAGTGTGCCCCTGAGTCATTATGGCCGAATGAAATGACAGTTACCAGACATATTGGCACATATCAGGATAAAAACATGTGAATGGAATATAACTTAGGAGCTACATTTATTTTTTTTTGTCAGAACAGAAGATATGAAAACAAAATAAAATGACTCTTAGTCAGAAAAACATAGACTAATTAAACAATATTATTATGCTTAAAAACAGCTGTCAAATCCTTAAAGGGCTGACAGTATTAAAGCGTTCCAAAGACCTCCCAGTAACAAACTCAATGACCATGAAGGGAGAAATTTCAAACAAAAGCCAAATCCTAGCTAGGCCAACTTTGTGGAAGTTCCTGATCAATTGACTCAGCTGTTTGACCTCTTTTAACCCAAATTGTCCAAAGAAAACATATGTGCACAGCTGAATGACTAGACAAATATAACTTGTAGTATATTAGACATGCAGACCACTAGACAGATTTGTTTCTTCTGTTGTGTGCTCAGATTTTGCTGCCTTATTTCACACTAAAATAATCCTCCCACTCCTGTATTCAAGTCTTTTCTCAATTTGCAGTATTTCACTGCAATTTGCCTACCCAAACACCCAGTCTAATCCTGAAAATCAAAAACCCATCATGTCACTAAGTGCAGTTTGCCTTTCGAGTGGGCAGGGTGTGCCTGATTATTGAATACTGGCGGACGGTCTTCAATTATCTGGTACACCCTGCACTGCTCTGGAAGTGTACACCATCTTTTATAAGGTTCAGCTTTTACATATAGCGTGCACTATAATGCTGTTGAGTTCCTGTATTAAATGTGTCTCAAACTCCAACTAAGCACTAACACGTCTCTTTATGTGCACAATGAGGCATATTTACTTACCTGTCCATGTCACGATCCCTGATCCGGAATGTCCGACGAATACGGGGTGGTGGGAAGTGACCTAATGATGCCCAGTAGGTACCTGCTCACGTTCACCGTACAGAATGGGGGTCAGTTGCATATCGCAGCTGACACCCGTCTGTAACACCCGTGACCTGATGTTCCTCCTATAGTGGGTCTTAACCACTTACACGCAGCGGTCAAACACGCGAATGAGGTGTTGTTGTACTCGTTTTCTTAGTTCTTGTCCCGTCTGTCCCACGTAAATCATTGGACACAAGCTTCATTACAGACACTTTACAGCTGATTATTGCAATCTGGGACTATAGTAAAGCATTCAGAGAGCTTCACCAAAGGTCACAGTGGGCAGAGGGGCCCGTCTGTAACTATGGGTCGTCTGTAAGTTGGGTGTCCTTAAGTAGGGGACCGCCTACATTTTTAGTATTGATACTTACATGTTTGATGTTGTCGTTCTTGTCCTCAGAATCTGACACACTCATTCTGGTTTGCACTATTCAAATATATATATATATTTATTCTACCATAATGATGCGACATTTCATCTTTTCATTCTAGACATTCTCAAGCATGTTCTCCCTTGGTTTATATATGTAAATATAAATATATATATATATATATTCAAGGAAGGCAGCAGCACCTGAAATAAAGATCACCCTGATTTAATTCATCTACTGGAGTGCTGCTGCCTTCCTTGAATATATTACCGGATCCTTGCCACGGATATACAGATTTCTGCATCCAGACAAACAGGTTGTGCTGCCTTGGACTTCTCTTTTATATATATATATATATATATATATATATATATATATATATATATATATATATACATATATATATATATATATATACATATATATATATATATATATATATATATACATATATATAAAAAAAGAAAAGTCCAAAGCAGCACTGGAAAATGAGGGTGCAGCAGCCGTAGGTCCCTTGGCCAGGGTCCGTTTAGTAAACTGTAGGGAAGAGGCAGCACTCCGGGGTACGTAGAAAAGGGTGAAGCTTTATTCCATGTGCAACGTTTCGGCGTTTAAGCACGCCTTTTTCAAGCATAAGGTGCAAAGTGCATGTCCAAACATATAAGGACCAAGCAAGCGGCTGATTGGTCAGGATACAAAGTGACAGTGTACAAAATACATGATAAAAATCGATGCATATTTAAAGTGATACATAGGGTATTGTTATATACATCAGTGGGTATAACATAAGTGTCATAATTAGTGCAAACAATAGTGTAAACAGACATAGTAGAGAATCATAAAAATGCAGTCCTCCCACCGGTATCTCGACCCCGCCCACGTCTCCTCCTCTTCATTCATAAATGTTCGGTGGCTCGTATTTTGTACACTGTCACTTTGTATCCTGACCAATCAGCCGCTTGCTTGGTCCTTATATGTTTGGACATGCACTTTGCACCTTATGCTTGAAAAAGGCGTGCTTAAACGCCGAAACGTTGCACATGGAATAAAGCTTCACCCTTTTCTACGTACCCCGGAGTGCTGCCTCTTCCCTACAGTATACATATATATATATATATATATATATATATATATACACTCACCGGCCACTTTATTAGGTACACCTGTCCAACTGCTCGTTAACACTTCATTTCTAATCAGCCAATCACATGGCGGCAACTCAGTGCATTTAGGCATGTAGACCTGGTCAAGACAATCTCCTGCAGTTCAAACCGAGCATCAGTATGGGGAAGAAAGGTGATTTGAGTGCCTTTGAACGTGGCATGGTTGTTGGTACCAGAAGGGCTGGTCTGAGTATTTCAGAAACTGCTGATCTACTAGGATTTTCACGCACAACCATCTCTAGGGTTTAAAGAGAATGGTCCCAAAAAGAAAAAACATCCAGTGAGCGGCAGTTCTGTGGGCGGAAATGCCTTGTTGATGCCAGAGGTCAGAGGAGAATGGGCAGACTGGTTCAAGCTGATAGAAAGGCAACAGTGACTCAAATCGCCACCCATTACAACCAAGGTAGGCAGAAGAGCATCTTTGAACAGTACGTCGAACTTTGAGGCAGATGGGCTACAGCAGCAGAAGACCACACCGGGTGCCACTCCATTCAGCTAAGAACAGGAAACTGAGGCTACAATTTGCACAAGCTCATTGAAATTGAACAGTAGAAGATTGGAAAAACGTTGCCTGGTCTGATGAGTCTCGATTTCTGCTGCGACATTCGGATGGTAGGGTCAGAATTTGGTGTCAAGAACATGAAAGCATGGATCCATCCTGCCTTGTAGGAACGGTTCAGGCTGGTGGTGGTGGTGTCATGGTGTGGGGAATATTTTCTTGGCACTCTTTGGGCCCCTTGGTACCAATTGAGCATCGTTACAACGCCACAGCCTACCTGAGTATTGTTGCTGACCATGTCCATCCCTTTATGACCACAATGTACCCAACATCTGATGGCTACTTTCAGCAGGATAATGCGCCATGTCATAAAGCTGGAATCATCTCAGACTTGTTTCTTGAACATGACAATGAGTTCACTATACTCAAATGGCCTCCACAGTCACCAGATCTCAATCCAATAGAGCATCTTTGGGATGTGGTGGAACGGGAGATTCTCATCATGGATGTGCAGCCGACAAATCTGCGGCAACTGTGTGATGTCATCATGTCAATATGCACCAAAATCTCTGAGGAATGCTTCCAGCACCTTGTTGAATCTATGCCACGAAGAATTGAGGCAGTTCTGGAGGCAAAAGGGGGTCCAACACGTTACTAGCATGGTGTACCTAATAAAGTGGCCGGTGAGTGTATATATATATTCCTTTATTCTTAGGACTGACTTCTTATTGCTAAATCGTATTTATATAATTTCTTGTATTTTTTATACTCCACTTTGCACACTCACACTTTATAATTGCTTAATTATATTCATTCTTGCTTTATAATTGTTATGCAAGTATGTCACGTAAGTCATTTGCATCGCACTATTGCATTTGCCACCTTATATTCAGTAGTGGAAATCTATTATTGCGATCCGATTTGGTTCTTCTGATCGTTATTGGCACGTGTGCCTTGTAATAGCTTGAATGATTTCCCTGTATGAGTGGTGGATAGGTTATCTGCGTCAGACATATAATTTTTGCCCGTGCATGTGCTGTAATCTTAGGGATCACTTAGCAGGAAGTGGCTATTCTGTCACTTCTGATAGATGGCACGCGTGACTATCGGGTGAACCGCATATTGCTTCTTCTGGTGATTGGCGCACATGCAGGCCTCGTGAACCGCACATCACAACTGTAGTGTGTCAGACTCACACTATGTATATTCCTAGCACCTTGTACTGTATACTACCCCTGAGGAAGCCTGTTCTAACAGGCAAAACGCATGGGGATTCTTCTTGCCTCCAGTTTCCAGAAAAATTTATATTGGTCACTTAGGTAACTATGGCTTTATCTTTGATCATGTATTATTAATCTTTTGCTGATACTTTATCAGTGGTTACGACACATGTCTTTTATATATAGGATTAACTATATATACTGATTATAGGTTGCCTGGTTATGTCTGTACTTTTTA
Source organism: Engystomops pustulosus (assembly GCF_040894005.1). Classification (NCBI taxonomy): domain Eukaryota; kingdom Metazoa; phylum Chordata; class Amphibia; order Anura; family Leptodactylidae; genus Engystomops; species Engystomops pustulosus. Next base: position 124,896,196 of record NC_092411.1, on the reverse strand, counting down.
TACTCCTGGACACTGGGGCTATTAGTTTCATTATTGCACTTTTTGTGTTTAGAAATATTTAACTGAAATTCTATACATCCAAAGAACCAATTTATAAAGTGGTTTTTCTACACATCATTGTGAGTTGTCTATTCGAGGAGAAATCAGATCTTGGTAGCCACACTAAATAAATAATTCGGAACACTTAATTATACATGACTACAAGAAAATATTAAGACTGTCTGTCTGGCTGACAAACCTTTTCTAGAATGAAATATATATGTTCAATATGAACTCTACTTATGGGTAGTAAAGATGGTGGTTGGAGTTATAAATGCAATATTTATTAAACCCCAACTCCATTTTTGACACCATTTTGAAACTTAAGCTCACACATAGGGGCAGATTTACTTACCCGGTCTATTCGCGATCCAGCGGCGCGTTCTCTGCACTGGATTCGGGTCCGGCCGGGATTTATGAAGGCAGTTCCTCCGACGTCCACCAGGTGGCGCTGCTGCACTGAAGTTCCCTGGAACGCACTGGAATACACCGAGCCGGGCTGAGTGAAGGTAAGTGCTATTTTCGCGACACATTTTTTGTTTTAAATGTTGCGGTTTTTCCGAATCCATCCGGTTATCGTTCGGCCACGCCCCCCAATTTCGGTCGCGTGCATGCCTGCGCCACAATTCAGGGGAAATTGGCGCAAATCGGAAATATTCGGGTAACACGTCGGGAAAACGCGAATCGGGCCCTTAGTAAATGACCCCCATAACATTTAAAGGCCAAAAGGCCAAACTTCCAGGATGATGTGTGATTCTTCCTGCAAGAGAATGGATATACTGTCGCCGTGTATAATTCAGACAGCTGGTGTGTTCAGGCAGCAAGTATGACCCCAGCTGCCTTAATTCACCAACCTGGCCCTCCTGCCCTATTGTTGGCTGTCCACGGTGAAATAAATCTTTTACATAGATTTATTTTTAAAGAAGGTACCGGTATCTTCAAATTACTTTAAATAAGTAAAAAACAGACACTAATAATGTCTGTTCAAATCAATGAAAATGTACAGATCTATTTACATGACTATCTTTTTAATGACTTTTTAGGGAAAGCATAGGGGCATTCTGTATTGAACAGCACACTGGCAACATATCTTCTGATGGCATTCCATTCATCTGATAAATCCAAACAATTGCGGATGGCCTTCATTGCCTTATTCTTAAATAATGCAACTCAGGGTCAGACTGCGGGTCCTAGGACCCACCAGTAAAATTGATTCTAGGAGCCCACCAAATACTACATTGACATATTACTTGTACATTCTTTACAGCACATGTGCTTGTGTTTGGCAAGTCGTAACTTGGGTTTTGCCATGTTAAAAAATTGCAATTCAATCGCATTGTGTAAATATGGACTTAGGGTCCAGCATTAGGTGGATTAAAAATTAAAATCTTACACCTTGGTCATCTCGCCCTCATATTGTGGTCACTCTCATTTCCCCCTCATATTGTGGCATCTCCTTCTTTTATCATCCCCCCATCTACTCCTCATATTGTTGGCCCCTCACCTCCCCATCAAACTGTAGCCCCTTCAACTCCACCTCATATTGTGGCCTTTCATTGCTTCCTTGTATTGTAGGCGCCCCATCCCCTCTTCATATTGTGGGTCCCCTATCTCCTTCTCATATTGTAGCCTCTCATCTCCCCTCATCCCGTGCAGCCCCATCATGCCACCTTATACCCCCTCAAAGCTAAAAGACCTTTTTTCATTTTGAGTTTCTTTTAGTTTTAAAGTTACAAAAATCTGAAAAAAACTATTTTTATTGTAATATATAGTATATGTTTTTTCACTTTTTAAATGAACTCAAAATGACCATTGAATATAATTTATTTATAAAATATTTATTGAGAGAATTCGTTTTTATTTTATAGGAAAATATTGATGTTTATTTCTAAATAAACTCATGACCCTGGGGGATTATTCCAGAACTGCAGTGGTTTATAGAGCCAACTCCTGTATTCACAAGTATATCGCTATGCGGTGAAGAGAGGAGAAGGCAGAAATTCTAATAAACCACTTCTACCTTCTCCCTAGGGTCTTCAGCTGTATCTGGCCATAAGATATTGCTGAAGACTAGGGACCCGCACCATCTGACATCTTTAGTTAGTAACTAAACACATTGGGGATGTGTGACACCGCCATACAGTGAGGGACACTACCCCCATACAGTGAGGGACACTACCCCCATACAGTGAGGAACAGTACTGCCATGTTCCTTTCTTCTTCCCAGAGCCCCATGTAACATGTTGTGCTCGTGGCCATTTTGCTAAAAAAGGAGGGAAAAATTATATATATTTTTTTTCTAATTCGAAATCGAATCATAATTGAGGAACACTAGCTCCATACAGTGAGGAACACTACCGCCACACAGTGAGGAACACTACCCCATGCAGTGAGGAACACTACCCCCATACAGTGAGGGACACTACCGCCATACATTGAGGGACACTACCCCCATACAGTGAGGAACACTACCCCCATTCAGTGAGGAACACTACCCCCATACAGTGAGGAACACTACCGCCATACAGTGAGGAACACTACTCCCATACAGTGAGGAACACTACCACCATACAGTGAGGAACACTACCCCCATACAGTGAGGAACACTACTCCCATCCAGTGAGGAACACTACCCCCATACAGTGAGGGACACTACCCCCATACAGTGAGGGACACTATCGCCATACAGTGAGGGACACTACCGCCATACAGTGAGGAACACTACCGCCATACAGTGAGGAACATTACCTCCATACAGTGAGGGACACTACCCCCATACAGGGAGGAACACTACCCCCATACAGTGAGAAACACTATCGCCATACAGTGAGTAACACTACCCCCATACAGTGAGGAACACTACCCCCATACAGTGAGGAACACTACTCCCATTCAGTGAGGAACACTTCCGCCATACAGTGAAGGACACTACGGCCAAACAGTGAGGAACACTACCCCCATACAGTGAGGAACACTACCCCCATACCGTGAGAAACACTACCCCCATACAGTGAGGAACACTACCCCCATACAGTGAGGAACACTACCGCCATACAGTGAGGAACACTACCCCCATAGAGTGAGGAACACTACCCCTATACAGTGAGGAACACTACCCCCATACAGTGAGGAACACTACCTCAATACAGTGAGGAACAGTACCCCATACAGTGAGGAACACTACCCCCATACAGTGAGGAACACTACCCCCATACAGTGAGGAACACTACCGCCATACAGTGAGGAACACTACCCCATACAGTGAGGAACACTACTCCCATACAGTGAGGAACACTACCCCCATACAGTGAGGAACACTATCGCCATACAGTGAGGAACACTATCGCCATACAGTGAGGAACACTACCCCCATACAGTGAGAAACACTACCCCCATACAGTGAGGAACACTACCGCCATACAGTGAGGAACACTACCCCTATAGAGTGATAAACACTACCACTATAGAGTGAGAAACACTACCCCTATACAGTGAGGAACACTACCCCCATACAGTGAGGAACACTACTCCCATACAGTGAGGAACACTACCCCCATACAGTGAGGAACACTACTGCCATACAGTGAGGAACACTACCCCCATACAGTGAGGAACACTACCACCATACAGTGAGGAACACTACCCCCATACTGTGAGGAACACTACCCCCATACAGTGAGGGATACTACCCCCATACAGTGAGGAACACTGCCCCCATACAGTGAGGAACAGTACTCTTATACAGTGAGGAACACTTCCGCCATACAGTGAGGGACACTACCCCATACAGTGAGTAACACTACCCCCATACAGTGAGTAACACTACCCCCATACAGTGAGGAACACTACCCCCATACAGTGAGGGACACTACCCCCATACAGTGAGGAACACTGCCTCCACACAGTGAGTAACACTACCCCCATACAGTGAGGAACACTACCGCCAAACAGTGAGGAACATTATCTCCATAAAGTGAGGGACACTACCCCCATACAGTGAGGAACACTAGCGCCATACAGTGAGGAACACTACCGCCATACAGTGAGGGACACTACCCCCATACAGGGAGGAACACTACCGCCATACAGTGAGGAACACTACCCCCATACAGTGAGGGACACTACTGCCATACAGTGAGGAACACTACTCCCACACAGTGAGGAACACTTCCGCCATACAGTGAGGGACACTACCCCCATACAGTGAGGGACACTACCCCCATACAGTCAGGAACACTACCGACATACAGTGAGGGGCACTACCGCCATACAGTGAGGAAAACTACCGCCATACAGTGAGAGACACTACCCCCATACAGGGAGGGACACTACCACCATACAGTGAGGAACAGTACCCCCATACAGTGAAAAACATTACCGACATACAGTGAGGGGCACTACCGCCATACATTGAGGAAAACTACCGCCATACAGTGAGAGACACTACCCCCATACAGTGAGGAACACTACCGCCATACAGTGAGGAACAGTACCTCCATACAGTGAAAAACATTACCCCCATACAGTGAGGAACACTACCCCCATACAGTGAGGAACACTACCGCCATACAGTGAGGAACACTACCGCCATACAGTGTGGAACACTGCCGACATACAGTGAGGAACACTACCGCCATACAGTGAGGAACACTACCCCTATACAGTGAGAAACACTTCCCCCATACGGTGAGGAACACTACCCCCATACAGTGAGGAACACTACCGCCATACAGTGAGGAACACTACCGCCATACAGTGTGGAACACTACGGCCATACGGTAAGGAACACTTCCCTCATACAGTGAGAAACACTACCCCTATACAGTGAGGAACACTACCCCCATACAGTGAGGAACACTACCGCCATACAGTGAGGAACACTACCCCCATACAGTGAGGAACACTACTCCCATACAGTGAGGAACACTACCCCCATACAGTGAGGGACACTACCCCCATACAGTGAGGAACACTACCCCAATACAGTGAAGAACACTACCTCCATACAATGAGGAACACTACCACCAAACCGTGAGGAACACTACCCCCATACAGTGAGGAACACTACCACCATACAGTGAGGAACACTACCACCATACAGTGAGGAACACTACCCCCATACAGTGAGGAACACTACCGCCATACAGTGAGGATCTCTACCCCCATACAGTGAGAAATACTACCCCCATACAGTGAGGAACACTACCCCCATGCAGTGAGGAACACTACTGCCATACAGTGAGGAACACTACTACTATACAGTGAGGAACACTACTGCCATACCGTGAGGAACACTACCCCCATACCGTGAGGAACACTACCCCCATACAGTGAGGAATACAGCCATATAGTGAGGAACACTACCGCCATACAGTGAGGAACACTACCCCCATACAGTGAGGAACAGCACCACCATACAGTTTACTAACAAAGGAGGGAAAAAAATATTTTTTAAAATTCGAAATCATGTAGCCATAAATCATAAATTTGATTTATATTCCCAATGCGAACAGAGACCCAAAAAAAAATCTGTCTGTACAACTCTATGGAATATTTTAGCCCTTTACAAACAACACACAAGTCATGCCCTTACAAAACTTGCAGGTCATCTGTCCACCATTTAAAATAAAATCTAAGGTTTTCTACTTTAAATGTGTTTGTAAATTCAGCACAACATTTCTCTGTAATTTATGTGGTTTTTACGATTGTAGCCCTTTATTATGTTTCTTGTTATTGGCTACTTCTTGTAATACAGAAATCATTTTCTGATCTAATATGAAGCACAAAGAAATGCTCTCTTTATCTTAGCCGAGGACTGAAAGCATCAGATATCCTAATTTTGATGGATTTGAGTATTCTCTTTCCAAAGTTTCTCTATGAGAAATCTTAGCACAGAAAATCATGTGCTGACCTCTGACCAGATGGAATTGTTTCAACAATATGATCACTATTCTTTATGAAGGTTCTCAGTTATTGTTAGCAGTAACCAGATTAGTTGAAGGATAAATTACACCTTAATAAAAGACATGATGACATAATATCATGAGGGCCAAAATGATACATAAGGGTGGAAGGACCATTTATAAAGGTTTGGCACATCCACTGGAAGCCTGTGGGCTAAAACCTGAAATTTTTTGCAACATGTACAATTTAGGAATAGTTTACACTCTTTCTTTGTTGTTGGTAAATTAATCTGTTGCCCTTTGTTGGTCCATATACTCCCATTAATTCTGTGCAGGGGGTGATAATAATAAATTAATTGCGGCAGATTTACTTACCAGGTCCTGTCATGATCCCGCGGTGCGTTGTCCGACGAGGATTCGGGTCCGATTGTCACATTGTTAAATGTTAAATAACGCGCTGTGTCCAAATCGGTTGGGTTGTCCAACGGCCCGCCCCCTATTTCTGTCGCGCGCAAGTCGGCGCTGATGAGCCAAAATCCGATTGCGTGCACAAAAATCGGTGCAAAATGGAAATCGTCGGGAGACCCAACGAAAATGCGCTCTGCGGACCCTTTTACTTTGAGGGTGTTGTATATGAATTCATTGATTAGGGGTGTTGCTTATAAATTAAGTGAACTGTATATAAATTAATAGGTCATCCACTGTGAACAATTTGGGGGGGGGGGGCTGTTTGAAAATGAACCCCTTAACCATTTGGTTATTTTACATCTTCCTGACACGGCCCATTTTTTCACCTCTGACGTCTCTATAAGTTGTTATAACTTTGGAAAGCTTTAACATATTCAGGTGATTGTTTTCTCATGACACATTGCACTACATGTTGTTTGAAGAATTTGGGTGATATGATTTGAGTTTATTTATGAAAAACGGATATTTGGCAAAAATTTTGAAAAATTTGTGATTTTCGAAATTCCAGAATTTTCTACTTTTCTGACACAAAGTCATAACACCAAAATAACTTGATCACTAACATTTACCAAATGTCTGCTTTATGTGTCCTCTCATTTTTGTAGAATGTTATGAGGCTTAGAACTTTAGGTGCAATTTTTCCCATTTTCATAAAAAAAAATGCAAAATGGGAACTGCTCAGATTTCAAGTCACTTTGAGAGGCCTTAATAATAACCTCCGATACAAGTAATAGGGGACACGGACACAATGCACCCCCACCAAATCAAATGCGTCATTTACAAGATCAAACAACACCACAAAAAAAGAGGAAATAAAATCCCCTTAAATGAACCCATTTTTTTCAAAAAAAAACTATACCCCTCAATGTATGTTAAACTACTTTTATGTAGTTTCTTATCCCTTATTGTTTCACAAAGGTAAAAAAAATGAATGGTGGTAAAGTGCACCATTTAGAGCAGATTTGCATTGTCCCTTTTTAAACGCTATACAATCTTTATTTTGGGGGGGAAATTTGGAAATTTAAGGGCTTACTTTCTGCAAGATTAGATGCACTTTTGAAATACTTTATTTTAGTGGGTCTTAAGCTTATTGATGAGATTTTATTAATCTGGTTTCAGATATTTTTGCATTTTATTTTGGGTCATTCTCCATAACATAAAAATAATGGGGCACATTTACTTACATGGTCCGCGAAGTTGAATTAAAATGCATTGTCTGTCGATAATATACTGTTCCGCGATTCACTAAGAACATGTGCCTGATATCCTGCATGTGTCGCTTCTCCGCTCAAGTCCGACGGAGTTCACCTTCTTTTTCCTGGTGCATGTAAGTGCTCAGTCTTGCAACACAATTTGAAAGTTAGGTGTCGTGAATAGTCCGCATCAGTCCAACGGCACGAGCCCCATTTTCTGTCGCATTGAAGCCAGCGCATCTGCGCCAAAAACCGATCACGTCAACAAAATTCCAGACACCTGTTAAATACCTGTCAAAGCTCTGACAAAAGTGCGTTCCACAACTCTTAGTAAATAAGCCCCAATATGTTATCTTTATTCTATGGATCACTGATTAAGATGAAACCCCATTATATAGTTTTTAATATATTTTTACAGTTGTACTATAGAAAAATTTATATATTACTGTGTTCACTGAGCGTGTTCAATAATGTTTCTGATTTATTTTACAGATTTTACAGACGTGGCGATACCAAATATGAGGGTTTTTTCCGTGATTTTGTACTTAATTAGAAGCATATGGGAAATGCTGGTGTTTTGGTGACTTCTACTTCAATTATTAGATTTATTAAAAAACTTCATAACTTGTTTTTACATTTTTTTTTCACTGGTTTGTTGGTCAAACACATATTGGGGCACATTTACATAGCTGTCTTGCGCGATCCCCGAAAGTGAATTGTTCGACCGGAAAACACATCCGTCGCGATTCACGAAGATTGTGCGCCCGATTTCCTGCATCTGTTGCTTCCCGGCTCAGGTCCGCCGGAGTTCATCTTCTTCTTCCTGGTGCATGTAAATGTATTATCTTGCGACACAAATTGAATTTTAAATCCTGCGATCAGTCCAAATCAGTCGGATCCCCCCCTCATTTCTGTCGCATGAAATCCAGCACAGCTGCGCCACAATCCGATCTCATGCGACACAATCCCCAGTTAAATACCTGTCACAGAGGTGCAAATCCCTAAAATTTTGAAAATCCGACAAAAGTGCGATCCGCAAACCGATAGCCCCATTGAGCCAACCTGCACTGTTGTATGTAATCTGCTGAGCATGCTGCACATTTGCAGTAGATTACAGCTCGGTCCTGCCTGGAAGCAAGTTACCTCGATCTGTGGCATTATTATTATTATTGTTAAGTCCTTCATCGGGAATATGTTACTTGGGGTCCGCTGTATATAAATGTATTAATTATTGATATCTCAATATCTTGGAATCTAGATACAATTCCTTTAAAATTTACTTTTATTTATCCCCTCTGTTTTTAAAGATAAAGTCAAGGAGGTAGGTAGCTCTGGCATACAGTCAAGTTCCCATGCCTTCTTATGGCAGCTGACACTCCTAACTTTGTCCTCTCTCCGGCGACTTCATCCTCTCCTCCTGCCAAGACTTTGCGTAGACAGTGCCATTAAAGCATGCATAGCGAAAAAGCTCATCAGCTAGCTCATCAGCTGGAATGGCTAGCTATGCTCCCTTTAGTGGCATAGCCGCGGCAAACTGGCTGGAGATGCGCAGAACTGATGCTGAGCTCACAGGCACACTACTTGTGTGTCAGATCCTAGCAGAAGAAATGGTCCCCAGAGGGGAGCCAGGTTAGCAGTGTCAGGGCAGTTAGGATGCGGTATAGCTTGACTGTATGCCAGAGTTCCCCCGCCTCCTTGACTATCTTTAGAAACAGAGGGAATTAATAAAAATGATTTTTAGATGAATGTTGGCTGGAATCCAAGCTATAAAGGCATCAAAGGAATACCTATATATTGTGACCTAAATGATACTAGGTGTGGTTTAAAGGTTCCCTTTAAAGAAACCGTCCCCTATTCATTGGATAGAGGATAACTATGTGATCAGCGGGGTATAACCTCTGGGTAAGACCTCGCTATTTACAAGAGTGGGTATTCCATATAACATTATAAGAATAAATTATATGTTTTATAACAGTAAATAGTACAACATCCTTTAAGGCTATGTTCACAAGTAGAAGATGTGGAGTGGAAATATGTTTAACTATCTTCTCATAAAAATAGGGCTTCATTTTTCTAAAAATGTATTTTGCTACACAGTTTTGTAAATAGTGTAACTAGTACATAAAGAGGGGAGCGTGTTTATAGACTGCCTTATGTAGAAGCCAGAGCTTTAACAATGGGCAGTTATCTCTGAAATGGGACGGAAACAGTTGGAAGGATTATGTGAAATGGAATCCATTCCAGATGTTATATACATGTCATTGGAACATGAATAACCAGGTGCAACTGAGACTGAAATGTTAATTATTCCTGGGAAGAGATGAAAGGCTGTCCACACAAGACTGCAGCTTGTACTAAAATAAACCATTGTGCAGGCAACAATTAATACATGTTATGTAACAGTGTATTACTCTAATAAGATTATTCATTTTCACTAGAAGCACTTAAAGGGACATTATTCTTATTAACAGCTTAAGCAGTCATTTCAACATGAAAAGGTTGAAAACTGTAGTGTTTATGTCCAGGCATAAGTTTTTCATAATGATTCCTAATCTATCATATTTGCAGTCCCTGACAAATTTACAAACATATTACAAACACATACTTGACTGCAGTATATACAAAACATGTGGTGTTGATCCCTGTCCTGCTTCAGGGATCTACCTCCAGACTGGGGTATCCTGTTGCAGGTATCAACTCTGGAAGTGGCACCTATCTCAACAGTGGGCTCTCCTGCCCTAACCTATCCGTGCTGGTAGGAGACATTGGGGCACATGTATCATGGTTTTTCGGCTGACACTTTTTCAAGTTTCCTAAAGTTGATCTACTTAATCATTGCAATGTAACTTTTTCCTTTTGTGATACATGAGTTGCCTGTTAAGTCTCACTTGTGCGACTTTTTGTGGTGTGCGACTTTTCTTTATGCAACTCTTTCCACCTGTGGCAGAGCCAAGCCTCCTATGTGTGTTCAGCACAGGCTCCACTCTTTGCTGGTCAAACTTCTGTGAAGCCTTGTTCACAATTACTTACCTTCTAGTATCTGATCCCTGGCCTGTACTTCTCACTTCTCTATTGGATTTTTTCATTGTTTCATCCCACTGTTTCTGACCTGGTTTGTTCACTCCGCCTTATTGTGTTTTTTGTTTGTGTGTCATGTTCCATGTGTGCACTGAGACATAAAGAGGGATGATTTTCTAGTGTCTTCCCCCTACCCAGCAGGGTCAGGGAATAGGAAGGGACAGGTGGGAACTGGACATCAGGACCCACTGTCTGTCCCCTGAGTCTGCCTTACCAAAAATCTTCATTATTTACTCACAGTATTTTTTCATTTACAAAATAATCTTCTGTAAGTATTTAATTGTATTTACTGTAATATTTTATTCATTGTCCAGTCCAAACTGAAGTGCAAAATCAGCTGTGTAAGCAATTTGTCTGCAAAAGTTCCAGAAATATATCAATAAGATAGTAAGAGGAAAATAAATATCCCTAAAGTGAAAACACAGACTCATGGAATTTCCCTCTAGGTTAATGAGTGAGGTTTGGAGGGTTTGCACTACAGATCATGTATTTTCTTCCTATTAACTATTTGCAGAGCATATATTATTTTGTTGGCCTATAGAAAGACATGGGCAGAGGCAGGTAGTCACCAGCAGAAACAAAATTTAACCAACAAAAGGGTTAACTATGTACAACTTGCACAATTTTTGCACTTTCTTTTTGGTGCACACTGCTTGCACAGGTATTTAAGAAGTGCCAAGCCACATTTATGTCGCACACAACCGTTTTGTGGCACAGCTGCACTATGCGTTATGCCAATTTCTGCAGTGAAGGGGGCGTTCCGATGCCCAGTCGGACCACACACCAGATTTAACATGCAAAGTCCTACAGAAATGTGTTGCAAGCCCCATGTTAAAGAAGCACCGAATAAAAAAGTCGTGCTCTATTGTCAGATCAGTGCAGGGGCACCAGATTCATGCAGAATCTGTTGCACGCTGCACACTTCACAGGCAAACTGCACGCAGTTTAGTTTGCTCTGTTCTTAGTAAATATGATGATTTTATGGTCTAACAAATGGTCTAACATTTTGATAGACTCAGCCGGATTTTATTAGTTTTGGAAAATAATAAGATTAAAGCTAAATTTCTGGTTATCCTTTTGGTACATGTTGTATAAAATTCAACAAAAATATGCCTTTTGAAAAGTAACAAGAAGTAGTGAACACAACAGGGACACTATCGTTACTCCCAATAGACCGGCAGTGTGTATAGGTCTTCAGAGATGGTACAAAAAAGTGATCATGAACAACCATAAGGGTGGTGCTCAGCGTAAAAGATGCAGATATCCTAGAACAATAAAGGACGGAGCAATCGCGGCACTCACCCGTTGGAAGTTTCTTTATTTCGATTTCAGAGTAAAATCAGTCCGACATAGTGCAGTCAAAGTGGGGCAGAGGTAGGTGCAGGGGCTCAAGCAAGGCGACAGCTAGAGAAAGCGCTGGACGGCGCGAAACGGCTGTCGCCTTGCTTGATCCCCCTGCTCCTACCTCTGCCCCACTTTGGCTGCACTATGTCGGACTGATTTTACTCTGAAATCGAAATAAAGAAACTTCCAACGGGTGAGTGCTGCGATTGCTCCTTTCTTTATTGTTCAAAAATATGCCTTTGATGCTGTATATTAGCAAGAACCATTGATTTCTGACAGAGGAGGAATTAAAAGATCCAACATATTGACACTAGCCATAACGGAAAACTATTATAGTGGAGAGGAATTCACTTCTTGAACTAAAGGCAATGGAAAAAAAGATTTTTCACTGGATTGTCACTCTTTTTCTAGATTTAACAAAACTACAGATGTAGCGGTGAAAAATATAACTGGCTGAACACTTTATCCAGATGTATTAACTCCATTTGTAGCGTAAGTGAATAGACGCACCAGCCCATTTTCTGTGATAACTAAATTAGTTATCTCATTTTATCAGATGGAAATCTTTAATTCTAGAATATTTTTCTGTTGCAGCTGAGCTGAAATTTACAATTAAAAGGTAAGCCAAAAAATAAACACTCTGTGAGAAAGGAAGTGACCTATTTGGAGAAAACTGGACAGCTGTAAACAATTCTCATATGTCAATTTTTAGTTATCTTTTAGTATTGCTGTCTTTCTGAGCATTACTAAATTAGAGAAAAAAAATGAGTTAGTAAAATGTGTATTATTGGCCGTACAAAGGTGAGGCAGTAAGCCAAGCTAAAACTAAGAAGAAAAAAAACATGTGACTTACATACCATTAAAGGGATAGGATGTTTACAGGACTTGACTCTTGGGAGTATGACTGATAAAACAAGAACAATCCTCAGACTAAAGGAACTACATCAACACTTGTTTTACCCTGCATATAAACCATCCATTCACCCCCAGTGAATCAAATGAATAGTAACACATAAAAGCTAAATTTTCAGGAATGGGAAACCAAACTTTACTTTCGAAGACGGGTCATTACTTCTAACGTATGTCCCAGGGCACAGAGCATGTGGTGGTGAGGACAATACAACCCGTTAAATTTGTTATTTGCCATAATACTTGAGAATGTTATAGCTGAAATCTACACCAGTCAAGAACCACTTAGTAATTCCAGTGTGTACAGAGATCTAGAGCAGAGCAAGGCAGGGAAGACACAGCACTGGGGCACTGCATCATACAGTAATATACTATATCAAAGAAAAAGATGTATTCAGCTGAGAGGGTATTTACCTAATGAAATAGCTGGTAACATTCGGACACATTTACATACCCATCCTTGCGCGATCCCCGAGGTGGGTTGTCCACCAATCCTGCACAGCTGCCGCCATTCACAAAGATACTGCGCCCGAGATCCTGCATGTGTCGCTTCCCCGATCATGTCCGCCAGAGTTCACCTACTTCTTCCCGGTGCATGTAAGTGCTTGGCTTGAGACACAATTTTAAATGTAAAATCCCACGCGTTGTCTGAATTTGTTGGATCATCTGACAGCCCACCCCCGATTTGTGTCACGTGAAAGCCGGCGCAATTGAGACACAATCCGATCGTGTGCAATGCAATCCTTGGCGCGATCCCTGAAAACGTCGGAAAGCCCCATTGTGTCTATAAAATGCAAGTGTTAACACAATGTTAACATATGTTAAGATTGTGTTTACATGTGTGTTTGTTAAGGAAGGTTTCATGAAGGTGAAAAGTGGCTTCGGTGGTAAGTTGTCAAGGCAATGACAACACGTGTGTTATCATTGTGTTAAAAGGGTTTTCCCACGAAAGAAAATTCATTTCAATAAAGATAATTTTAAAACAATAAAGATAATTTTAACCCCTTACTTTACAATTTTACTCAGTTTTATTGCTGTTTTAGCTCTTATCAATCCCTAGGCTGCTCAGTGCAAAATTCCAGGTTGTGGACGGGAACTCTCTAAGCAGACACATTATAATCCATCTAGTTCTGTGGGGTGACAATGTGGTAAGATTATCAGGGTATTGCTGTATATACACTTTCATCTGGATACTAACATTGTACTAACACACTGACACATAGAGAGATGAGACTGATCAGAGATGTTTGAGATGCATGATGCCTATTACACAAAGGCTGACAGAGGCTAAAAGACTTTTACACTTTAACACTTTTAGCTCTACTACATCTCACAGATATGTGCCTGCCTCCCTCTTCCCCTGATCACTTATCTCCTTGTAGTTTCTATCTGCTCAGGATCTCCTGGCAGGAAGTGAATCAGCGAGTGTATGTGAGCTGTTTGCAGGGTGCGTGGCTACAGGCACATAGCATAGAGAGACAGAAATCTCATCTGCATTCTGTCACACAGAAATCCAAGATGGCGGTCACCCAACCCTAAGTCAGAAGTTACTGGGTCGTGTCTAGGGACAACTGAAATTGTGTTCTGCAGGACTGATGGAAACAGGTTGGACTTGTATCTGTGAAATGCTTTATTTTTGTTAATAACAGTGAATTAGAGAATGTGTTATTTTGTTATCCTGAGCATATACAAGAAACTTGTCTTCGTGGGAATACCCCTTTAACACATGTGTTTGTTAAATCTACTCTTGTCTCCGGAAGACCACCCCTTCCCTAAAAGGCTTTTTTTAAATTGAATCACTGTTTTTTTTTTTTTTTTTTGCCCATTATACTCTATGGGAGCTGCCCCCTATTTGTAGACCGCCACTTTCCTGTACAAAGAGATCTGCTCAAACAGGGTTTCCCTGTATATACACTGCGCTGTGTGTGCAAGATCTGATCCATTCATTAGAACTGATGGAGACCTGAACCTGAGACCTGAACTTTGGCTTTATTTGTGCATTCACACTTTCATATATACATTTTTCTACTATAATAAACTTTCAAACACAAACAGCACTGCTACATACCATTCCTGGTATGTAATTGGATGACCAGAAGCATGTGATCAGTGAGCTTTTACTGATCTGAGACTGCATGCGCTAGTGACCCCTTCCTCAGCCTTCTCTCCTCTGCTCCATCTAGCTACGGAATCACATGGTTATTAATATACACAAAGACAGCCATAGAGATGACGTACTTCTAGCTTCCTGCCCTTTAGATGAAAAATGGCTGCAGATAGCTAATGAGTGTAAATTAGAGTATTGTTTATACAAACTGTGCTGAGCTGCAATCTGAGTATGCCTATGGGAGGTATAGAATTGCCCCTAAAAAATTGCTAGTTTGCTAAAAAATGGGGGGGGGGGGGTGAATAAGGTGCAAGTCATAGTAAACATCTGTTGTGCAAAGCTACAATTTTTGCTTACAAGCTCTGAAATAAATACAATGCCTTGTGAACCTCCAGGGAATTATTTTCCCCTGCGTCAGTGCACTGCTTGTGAACGCTCCAAGTGAAATGATACTCGGCAATAGCACAATTCTATGGCAGGCAGGACCTGGTGTAGAATTGTACACTAGAACAGCTGGCCTCCAGATACACAAGGAGGTTGGAGCCTACTGATGTATCCGGTGGCGCCTAGTTTCATCATACAACGACTCACAAATCGGTGATGTACCAGATTTATCACAGTGTCTGATGGTGTATGAAAAATCTGGAGTAATATTCTGTCTAGATGTACTTTGCAGCTCCGATAAGTTGGCTTAGTTTATGCAACAAGATTAATAATAGATTGATGGATAACATTTGGCACTTGGATATTTCCCTCCAAGGTCACACTACTTTTGTAGTACTAGTTCTTTAAGTTTCTGAAAACTGCCTAAAAGCCTTGAGGTGCAGACAGTTTTGTGGTGCAAATTATGACAGAATTTGTAATAAATCTGCCCAAATGATTGATCCAGGAAAAACAAGGCATGCTCTACGTTTAAATGGATTGGACGCACGGTCCTGTATATCTAGTGTTACTTTCCAGGTGAGTAAGCATAAAAGAAAACAACATAGGAAGAGTATATTGCTTAGTGACACTGTGCTTTATTTTGTTGAAAAACAGATAGAAAATGCAAATCAATCCAAGATAGCATAGAAAAGTGTGGCAGTTTTATAGTAACACAAAACCCTTTCCCTGATTTATTATAAAACAGATTGTTAATATTGCAGCATTCAATCACTTTATGAAATATGTGAAATTAGAAGATATTTAATAAATAGCAACTCAACATATTTGGAAAAACTGTAGCAAAACAACATATACAGTTCCCATAAAACTTGTTTACATCTTATTAACTTGACCTCTGACCTACAACAATAATAAAGAAAATGCTTGTATTGTCCAATATGGACAAATATGATGTACAAGTTTTATCTGAAGCAATAATACTCATCATACTGATGGTTTGAATCATTGCATAGTGGTTGAAAGTCGTCAGTATTCTGTTGCACATCGTTGTATTGGTCAAAATCTGGGGTACAGTGTCCTGGGACAATGTCTGCTAGTGTATCCAAGTAACTACCCACTGATATTTCATCCATTCCATCACTATAGCCATGTAAACTGGTGTAGCTTCCCTGCAAGGAGCTGTCCCGACTCTCCAGTAAACTGCAAAGGCTCCCACTAAGGCTACTTCCTTGGCTTGTGATGATGTCCTTCTCTTCCATCATGTACTTGATAGACTCAATGTTTTCATTGATGATGAGTAATTGTCTCATTAATTTCACATCAGTTGCTCGGAGATAGATCTGTAAACACAAGTAAGAATAATACCATGTTAACATAAGTTTTACTTTCATATTTTAAGACAAATGGTATCAGCACAATAATTTTACCCAGTATGTTATAGATTTTATCACTGGAGCTAAAACATATTCACCCACAAATACTGTCTCTCTAATAGCTTTTTATCTAGTGGATTTACTTCTTATTCACACCAACAACTGACATCAAACACTGCTTTGTAATGCCCCAGAGGTCCCGGTTTGTCCCAATCGAGACAGATACCTGTTCAACAAATAGCGCAACCACAGCCAGACTTCGGGCAAGCTGTCAGACTGGGTAAACTCACCCCGTGATGTCCCTGCAGGCTACAGATCTGCATAAAACAGATATAGTGTACTGATAAGGGTGAACCCACTATCAAGAACCTGGTATGCTGGAATGGTGGAGCGGACGGGTAAGATGATGTCAGAAATACAGACAAATAAGCAGAGTCAGACAGAACCAGGTCAAAACCAAGTTGGTGGTGAAGACACAGAATCTAATTACTAGAGAGAGGTTGAGTAAACATAACAGAGGTTGGATAAACAGAATAGCAAAGTAATAACACACAGAAATAGGGATAAGATATAAAGAGATTAAAAGAACCAGCAGGGTGATAGAACGGGGCAGGTATATACTGGAGTTCCTGGACCTGCCTCCAGTAGCTGACTGGATCGGCTGTCTATCACCCTAGTGACCCTTGCTGGATAGGACTGGGCTGCATAGGAACGTAGGGCGTGGGTCAAACAATACCAACACACAAAACACAGAAGAAAATTAACGCCACCAAAGCCACACTCTGTGGACAGAGGAACACTTTGGCAACTGTTAACCAGAAAGGGGTTTCCAAAATAAACCTTCCCGTTAACATATAATGGTCTCGTTGAAGGATACCAAGACAAGTATAAACACTCCACACTGATGCTTCTTGAATTAGAAGAAACAGTAAAAAAGTCAAGCAGCAACAAAATTATTGGACACAAGACCTTGTGTATCTCCTATGCTACTGTGCAAGGCAACCCTATGACAAGTGATTTAATCTTTTAGCAGCTATTCTGTGTGCCAGCTTATTTCTATCCGCTCTCCTATGTCTCAGACCAATCTTCACTGCAGTCAATAAAGCCCAGAGTTTTTCATTACAAGCAATGTAAAGGCCTGATAATCGGCTCTACACCTCACGTCTACTGTTAGAGGAAGGAGTAATCAGCTGTGATCATCTAGATGGGTTACCCTCTTCCTAGTAGGGTACACGAGTACCATGATCCTGAAAGTTCTTGTTTGTTCAGGAGTTAAAAGAGGTGTCATCTTATATATATATATAACTAGCATATGGGTGGAATCTTTTCTCACATCTCTCTTCAATGTTATAAATTTATTGTAAAGGAAACCGAGGAGTGAACCAGAATGAACCAGTAGTAGTCTCCCAGTTTGCATTTGCAAGCGCACTAAATGACGGTTTGATTCATAGAAATCTTTCAGTTTAAATTTTTATATTTAAACTATAGTAATTTCTTTTGCACTGCTCCTAGTAGTATTGTATCTGGTAAATACATAGCAATTTCAAAAGATTTTATCTCAGAGTAATATGAATATACAAAGCCATTATTAAAGCTACATATGAAATGATCCAAATCTTGACCAACATTATTAAAGCAGCAGCTACTGGGAACTTGTCTTCAGGAGAGCCTACAGGTCTCTCATCGCTTAAGATGCTCCATTAAGTAGACTATAATTACAGTGGCCTCATTAGAAATGCGCAGAAACAAGAAACTATTTATTTCCCAGAGTGCCTTTCTATGCACCCTGCTACATATTCGCTTTTTTATATCTGTACTTTTCTCTTTTTTCGTAACACAGCTTAATTACCTGTTTTCTAACCATCTTATCACTTACACTAATTAAAGTAAACCTAATAAATATTCATTTTTTCTGGTGCAGTTATGCTTACAAAGTGACCTACATACACTTGCTTTCCGCAAAGATGCTTTTGCAATTTTGTCATATTCTTGATATAGCTTTTGGCTATGGTATTATGCACCTATGATCATCGAAACTATTACTTTTTAGTATATCCCCCTCCCTCCAAAAGTTGTCGGCATTATTTTTGACCACGATTTCTACTCAAGCATATCCTTCTTTGCAAGGACAACACATCCAAGGGTGGAGACACCATTAGGGTGATGGTGGGGGTGGTCATAATTGCAAAATATAAACAGGGAGAGTGCTGGAAAGGTAAAAGTATGGTTAAAAAGTTAGTACAGATTATAGAGAGTAAAAGGCTATAAGCGTTACACCTGTCCTGAATACAGGTTGTCAAACCAACAGTATAGGCAGAGATTAGTAGTTTATTTTAAATATATTTCTTGGAGCTAACACACATCCCAATGTTTTTCTATTGGCTCATAACCGCAGCCATTGTAATTTACAAGTAATTTACAAGTACCGTATACACTCGAGTATAAGCCGACCCGAGTATAAGCCGAGACCCCTAATTTTACCAACAAAAACTGGGGAAAACTACTGACTCGAGTATAAGCCGAGGGTGGGAAATGCATTGGTCATATAGTTGTTATTGGGGGGGGGGGTGATTGCTGGGGGAGCTGTATACGGTGATTGCTGGGGGAGCTGTATACGGTGATTGCTGGGGGAGCTGTATACGGTGATTGTTGGGGGAGCTGTATACGGTGATTGCTACGGGAGCTGTATGCGGTGATTGCTGACGGAGCTGTATACGGTGATTGCTGGCGGAGCTGTATGCGGTGATTGCTGGCGGAGCTGTATGCGGTGATTGCTGGCGGAGCTGTATACGGTGATTGCTGGGGGGAGCTGTATACAGTGATTGCTGGGGGAGCTGTATACGGTGATTGCTGGGGGAGCTGTATATAGTGACTATTGGGGGCTGTATACAGTGATTGCTGGGGTAGCTGTATATAGTGACTACTAAGGGCTGTTTACAGTGATTTCTGGGGGAGCTGTATATGGTGATTTCTGGGGGAGCTTTTATATAGTGGTTGCTGGGGGAGCTGTATACAGTGGTTGCTGGGGGAGCTGTATATACTGATTACTGGGGAGGCTGTATATGGTTATTGCTGGGGGGCGGTATATAGCGATTGCTGTTCCCTGTCTGGACTACATTCAATGGGGGCCTCCACCATGTTTTGCGCCCAGGGGCCCCCACCAACCTTAATCCGGCCCTGGATATAAACAAACAGTAAAAATCATAAACACATTAGGTATCGCCGGGTCCAAAAATGCCTGATCTATCAAAATATGATAACGGTTTTTCACTGCGTTTAACCCCGTAACGGAAAATTGCGCCCAAAGTCGAAAATGGCACTTTTTTGCCATTTAAAAAAACCCCAAAATTCTATAAAAAGTGATCAAAAAGTCGCACAGTCCTAAAAATGATAACATTGTAAACGACATCAAAATCCGCAAAAAATGACACCACCCACAGCTCCATACACCAAAGTATAAAAAAGTTCTTAGTGCCAGAAGATGGCAAAATCCCCCCCAAAATTTTTGTACAGGAGGTTTAATTTTTTTAAATGTATGAAAACATTATAAAACCTATATAAATGTGTTATCCCCGTAATCGTACCGACGCAAAGAATAAAGTAGATGTGTCATTTGGAGCATACAGTGAAATCTGTAAAATCCAAGCCCACAAGAATACGGCACAAATGTGTTTTTTTACCAATTTAACTGAATTTGGAATTTTTTTCCCACTTCCCAGTACACGGCATGCAATATTAAATGCCAACATTTTGAAGTGTAATTTGTAACGCAGAAAATAAGCCATCACACAGCTCTGTACATGGAAAAATAAAAAAGTTACAGATTTTTGAAGGTGGGGAGTGAAAAATGAAAACGCAAAAATGAAAAAGGGCTGCGGCGTTAAGGGGTTAAGAAGATACCTACAGAAACTATCTTGTATCTAACATGGGGAGTATAACCCGGTTTATTATAAAAATGATAAACATATTTCCCACAACATGATATTAATCATTTCAAATGAGTTACACTTTAAATAGTGAAAAACTTCTGCAGCCCTAGAATAACGTACATAATTTAGATTATTTTCTTACAGGAAAACATCTGTCCTTTGCAACTGCGGTCACTCCAATAGACAACGAATGGAGTGGCAGGATGCCTTGTCAACTATTAGTGAGGACCGGACTCCCTTTCTTGTAACCCCTCCCAATTAGTTAGTTAGCCCTTATTGTGTGGATAGGAATAACAATAAAAGTTGAAACAACCCCTTAAAGAATAGAGGCAAAACATTTTACTTCTACAAAATAAACATGATACTCGGGCTGTCTGCAGAGCAAGGCATTGGTATTTTCAGTATAAACAATCAAATCCGAGCATCAGACAGTATTGTCCTGTACCAGGAAGCTTGCGCGGAACAAAAAAAAATCTCAGTCCCTAGACTGACACCGGTTGTTGCCAGTGATGTGTGGCTGTCACTGACACATGTGAAGACATTGCTGATTTAGAGGGTTTTTTAAACACATTACAATTTTATCTGGCTCTAATTGTGTTATTAAACTTGTTCTTCGAGTAATTTGACCCAGACAATGTTACTTGTGTTGAGGAATCAAAATCTTTATTTCAGGCTGTAAATGCTATTGCTCATGTCACTGAACTAAAAAAGGCATCTTCCCTCTAATGTGCGGAAGGTGTTTTGATAAGAATATTGCTTGCTAAAATTTCACACACATTCTTTTGTATAAAATGAAGGGGTTGTTCAGGGACAGTTGGTGGTATGAAAAAAATCATTTAACCCCTAATTTTTTTTTTTAAATACATCAAAACAAATGTTGAAGTTTCATTCGGCAAATCACCTCCAGTCCTGAAAGGGCTAAGACAAAGGGACAACAAATTATAAAATACTGGAACTGATATAATTATCCTTTTAGGCTTAATTTTTACAAAGTTAATGGGGAAAACATTTTGTGGACAGTTCGTCAGTATGAAATATTGTCACCCACTGACTGTCCCATAAGAAACAAGACAGCAAAACACACACATATGCCATATCGTGTGCAATAATATTTAGTGGCTTTCAGAAGGTTGTAATAAATTACTGTTGGTAGCAATATTCCATCTTCCACTACATCCAGCTCTCCTACAGTTCACCACTTCTTAGTTCTCATGAACCACAGGAGGTTTGAGTATTGCCATCCTTAATACAAGGGATCACACAGTTCACCGATCTGAAAACGGCCTTAGTTATCTCATTATTTCAGTTCAATGATATACAGTTATTTATTAGGGTTACAATTGTGTAAGATGATGTAAAATTATATACTTTGGTTATCCTCAGTGCAATTTTCTGCAAACATTGTTTTCCTTTTAAAACATGTTCCAAGCACGAAAGACTTGTGGGGTATGTTTGAATTCCTCACATATTACCATTTTTTTTTGTAGCGCTCAACAGTATGGGAGGCATTCATGAATTGTGGTGCAGAGTCCATGTTTTCAGAGCACAGATTAAGCTGTAATTTACACTGGGATGTTAGATTGTGGTGCAAGGGGTTAATGAATTGGCACACAACCGAAAGGGCTCTGAACTGTGTCCACATTTATGAAGGTGAAATAGAACTTGGTAGATTAGCTCATCTATTTGTGCGCCAAAAAAAGTGTCTAAAACCATGTTGGGATTACCAAGCTGTGCCTAAATTGAGAAATCAAAAATAAAAAAAGGTGTGAGTGTTGACACTTTATAAATATGGCATACAAGGCACAACAAGGAAAAAAAAAATCAGCCAAAAAACTGGCGGAGTGCATTTTAATGTGTGTAAGGCTACATTCACATCATGTTTTAGCAAACAGTCCGATTGTGGAGCAGCACAATGAGTATGGTGGATCAAGTCCAAAGGTGGGTGCACACCTCCAACAAGCCTGATCCGCAGGTTTGTAAGATCAAATATCCAGAAAAATGTAATGTTTCAGTTCATCTATAGAGCCTGCTTGATAATGGCTCTATAGATGAGCTGAAACGTTGCACCTTATATTACCTTGGGTGAATAAAGACCACCTTTAAACTTACCGGAGTGCTGCCTCATCGCATTTTTCTGGACACATCATGTTTTATGTATATGCTCAGCAAATACACCAGAAAATCTGCCTTGCGAAACTATTCATCCCCCTGAACTTTTCTACCTTTTGCCCAATTTCAGGCTTCAAACACAAAGATATAAAATGTAAAGTTTTTGGTGAAGAATCAACCTAAAGTAGGACACAATTGTGAAGTGGAACAAAATTTATTGGATATTTGAAACTTTTGTAAAGTGGGGCTTGCAATATTATTCGGCCCCCTTAAGTCAATACTTTGTAGCGCCACTTTTTGCTGCAATTACAGCTGCAAGTCACTTTGGGTATGTCTCTAACAGTTTTGCACTTCAAGAGACTGAAATCCTTGCCCATTCTTCCTTCGAAAACAGCTCGAGTCCAGTGAAGTTGGATGGCGAGCGTTTGTGAACAAGTGGTTTCAGCTCTTTCCACAGATTCTCGATTGGATTCAGGTCTAGACTTTGACTTGGCCATTCTAACACATGGATACATTTATTTGTGGAACATTCCATTGTAGATTTTGCTTTATGTTTGGGATCATTGTCTTGTTGCAAGATAAATCTACATCCCAGTCTCGGCTTTTTTGCAGACTTCAACGGGTTTTCTTCCAGAATGGTTTTGTATTTGGCTCCATCCATTTTCCCATCAATTTAACCATCTTCCCTGTCCCTGCTAAAGAAAAGCAGGCCCAAACCTTAATACTGTCACCACCACGTTTGACATGTGTTTAGGGTGATGAGCTGTTTTGCTTTTACACCAAACATATCGTTTGGCATTGTTGCCAAAAAGTTCGATTTTGGTTTCATCGGACCAGAGCACCTTCTTCCACATGTTTAGTGTCTCTCCCACTTGTGGCAAACTTTAAACAAGACTTATATAGATATCTTTGAGAAATAGCTTTCTTCCTGCCAATTTTTACGTAAAGGCCAGATTTGTGTCGAATGTACGACCGATTGTTGTCCTATGGACAGACTCTCCCACCTCAGGTGTAGATCTCTGCAGTTCATCCAGATGGATCATGGGCCTATTGGCTGCATCTCTGATCAGTCTTCCCCTTGTTTGAGATGAAAGTTTGGAGGGTTTTTGTAAATTTGCAGCGGTCTGATACTCCTCCGATTTCAATATGATCGTTTGCACAGTGCTCCATGGGATGTATAACCCCTTAACGCTGAAGCCACTTTTCACCTTCCTGACACGGCCCATTTTTTCAAATCTGCCCTGTGTCACTATAAATGGTTATAACTTTGGAACGCTTTAACATATCCAAGTGATTTTGAAATCATTTTCTCGTGACACTTGGTACTTCATGTTAGTTAAAAAATTTTGGTGGTATGTTTTGCATTTATTTATGAGAAAATCAGATATTTGGTGAAAATTTGGAAAAATTAGCAATTTTCGAAATTCAAAATTTTCTACTTTTTCCACACATGAGTCATAACACCAAAAAACGTAATAACTAACATTCACTGAATGTCTACTTTATACCTCCGTGGTTTTTTATGCATACTCTTATTTTTGTAAGATGTTATGGGGCTTTGAACGTCACGTGCAATTTTTCACATTTTCATAAAAAAAGCAAAATCCTGCTATTGAGGGACCTGCTCAGGTTTCAAGTCACTTTGAGAGGCCTACATAAAGTAAAACCCCATAAATTACTCCATTATAGAAACTACACCCCTCAACATACGTAAAACAACTTTTATGAAGTTTGTTAACCCTTTAATTGGTTTACAGGGGTTAAAACAAAATCGGATGCAATTTCGAAATTACATTTTATTTGGCTAAATGAATGTGTTTTTCATAAAATGTACAAATTCTCAGTGGATAAAATTCCAAAACGCTCCTCAAAATTTGATACCCTATCCCTCCCGCGTATAACAATCCCCCATATGTGGTGGTGACTGCTGTATGAGCACACGCCAGGGCATCGAAGGGAAGCTGCGCCATTCAGAGCAGATTATGCATTGGCACTTTTTATTGGCTATACAATCTTTATTTTTTTGGCAATTTGGACATATAAGGGCTTATTTTTTGCGACATGAGATGCACTTTACAAATACTTCATTTTAGTGGGTCTGTAGCTTTTCGATGAGATTTTATTAACTCTTTAATGTATGGAGGAAAATGTATGGAGGAAAAAATTGTCAATTTGGGGTTTCTTTTTTTTTGTATATTTTGGGGGTCGTACACCATACACTAAAAATACTATAATATTTTCATTCTATAGATCACTATGATTACGACAATACCTCATTTATATAGTTTTTCATTTATCTTTACAATTTTACTGGAGAAAAACTAATATAGAGGAAATCTCTTTTGTTTCTGCATCGCTATCTTTTCGGGAACTTAACCTTAATATTTTTTGGTTGACAGAGCTAGTTTTGGCCTTATTTTTTACGTGTTGAGTTGTTCTTTCAATTGGTACCATTTTGGGGCACATAACTTTTTTTGATCACTTTTTAGAACATTTTTGTGAAGGGATTTTATGAAAATTTATATTTTTGGCGAGTTTTTCGGGTTTTGTTTTTACGGCGTTCACCGTATAGGTCCAATAATGTTTCTGACTTATTGTACAGATTGTTACGGACGCGGCGATACCAAATATGTGGGGGGTTTTGGTGATTTTCAGGTATTTTTACTTTATTAGATGTGTATAGGGAATGTTTGTGTTTAGGGGACTTTAACTCTATTTAATTAATTATTTTTATTAAAAATTGTGTTTATTCAGTGTTTTTAACTTTTTTTTCTTTACTTTTACAGGTTAGCTTGAACAAGTGATCCACTGATCACTTGTTCAAGCTATTCTTCACCTAATACAGTGTAATACAGATGTATTACACTGTATTATGTGACACACTGAGCATGCGCAGCATGCTCAATGTGTCACAGCCGGGTCCTGCCAGAAGGCACGGACCCGGCACCCGGAAGAAGATCGCGCAGCCCCGGGCACTGGCAGTCCCGGGGCTGCTATAATATATAGCCGACACCCGCAGCTTCTGGCCCCGGCTCCATTCAGGAGCCGGGGCCAGAAGTTTGACGTACTATTACTGCATATTGCGGGAACGCAGCTCCCGCCATGCAGTAATAGTACGTCAAATGTCGGGAAGGGGTTAAAGTTTGTGAAATCTTTATGTATCCATATCCGGCTGTTAACTTCTCCACAACAGTATCATGGACTTGCCGGGTGTGTTCCTCGGTCTTTATGATGCTCTCTGCACTCTTAACAGAAACCAGAGACTATCACAGAGAAGGTGTATTTACATGGAGACTTGGGCCGAATAATATTGCACATCCCACTTTTCAGTTTATTTTTTTTACAAAATATATAATACATTTTGTTCCAGTTTACAATTGTGTCCCACGTGTTATTCTTCACCAAAAAATTCAATTTTATATCTCTATGTTTGAAGCCTGAAATGTGGCAAAATGTGTTGTATTGTAACATGCAATTTTCTGTGAATACTTCATTATATCATGTGCTGTGAAGTGTGGTTTTGCAATGTTTTCAGATCAGGACTAAGGCTACATGCAGAAACGCGTAGATCGGTTTTTGTTACAATGTGTCTGAATTATAGACGTGCTATGCCAGTTTTTATGAAATAAAGAACACATTTGTACATCTTCGAGTTCTGGATTCCTGCTGTACTTTCATCAATCTCCTGTCAGCCTTATATAGCCTCAGCCTTCTTTACTTGTGCACCGGGTACAACCTTTCCGCAGTGAGCTGAATCATTTCCTTCGGAAATGTGGGAAAAGGTAGGAAAGTTCAAGGGTCTGAATTATAGCACATATGCCTACGGCTGCCCTTTCGCCAGATGACGTAGGGAAAGGAGGTGTGAGCAAGCTGTGGGACTCACGTATGTATCCACCCACCTCGACTCGCTAGAATCTCTGCCTGGTAACCAAAATGTAAATTTTTTCCTTTTCTGTGCAGCGATTTTATTAGCTGAAGAAAGGTTGCCCTTATGCTATAAGGGCTCTATGGGAACCTGCCTGCAACTTAATTTTTTCAAACAGCGGTGACAGGTTCTCTTTAAATTCCAGGTTATTAAAAATTTACCTGTGTGAAGATAATTTCATATAAATGTAGCCATGTTGTCCCTTAGAAACAAGATAGCTGCCCTTGGATACAACCACCTCTGTACTGTAACAGTGGCCACACATAAGCTATTGAGGCCTGACCGATCAGCTGGTTTCAGCGTTCATTACCACACAATGGCTGTGGGACATGCAGTATCTCCTGGCCTTTTCCTATGCAATAACCTAGTGTTTCTTTGAGCAATCACTCCTGCAGCGTTGGTTGTATCCAAGAAAAACACTCTTGTTTATGAAGGGACCATATGGATAAATCTATGGGACATTATCTTCACACAGGTAAATGTTTTTATAGCATAAAATTGATATGGCAGATTAATTGAATTCAATTTGAATGCCCAGATGAGAATACCCTTTTAAAGAAGACCTTCACCATCTCCACTAGCCCTAACTAATTAACTGCACCATGTGAATGCTATCTGAATGTGAACATCAAGCCTTTGCTTAACAAATTGCTTAACTAACTACATATGCAACACAAGTGTTAATCACTCCTGACATCCTGAGTCCTGTCATCCAGTAATTAAATATGACTACAGATTTGTTCACATCACATTTATGAAAAAAAGTTCATTGTGTAAAAAAAAGTGTATATTGATTATGTCGCTAGGGCCCCACTGACGCACGGTATGCCAAGGTTATCTTGTGAATGGAAACATAATTTTTTTTTTTTTTCTCTCAGAACAGCATATAATATGCTGGTTGTGAACATTCATTAGGTGCTGATATATCCCAGTGGTTACATGGGTGTTATGAAGAAAGGAATACACACATAAACAGTATAATGAATGCATAGTAACCGTTGTAGTTGTGCTCTAACTATTCGTTAAGAAAAAAATAATACACACATACAATATACATACCAAATTAGGTAAGCCTGAATTAGGTAAGCCAAGCTTCAACTCCATTGGTTGCAGAATTTTTTGTAATAATTTCAACAATTACAGTCCCTTAACTGACGTACTTTCAACATACCCACTATTAAAATGTAATTTTATTATGGTGTTACATTTTGTGTATGCTCTGTCCTTGACCCGACGCATATACTTAATGGAAGACTTTGGACTGGAAATGCGCTCATACGTTTGGAAGGTTTCTGATGAGGCTGGTGAAGCCTGACAAGAGATATGCGAGCCAATGAACAAGATAATGGGACGAACGAGAGCTGACACCAAGAGGTTATTGTTCAGCTGTTGAAAGGACTTCTCTTCATATGAAACTGCATGTCCGTAATTATTCAGATATTACGTTAGACCGCGACTATGTTACCACAGCCTGGGAAGAATGTATCCTGCAAGCATAACACTGCATTTCTATGAAGAACCAAGCATGAAAATTGGTGTGCTATCAAAACATGATCTGGTCTTAACAAGGATGGATGTAAGTGATCTTATTCCACTGTAGAACCACAATAAAGCTGTTATGTTCCACAAAGGGAAACATTAAAAATACAGACATACCTCTAGGACAATGAGTCACATAATACAACTAGGCAAACATGTAATGAAAATATAACCCATGAAGAATGTGTCTGTAGTGGTGTGCGCACATACAGTATATGTGATGGTAAGGACATATGATAGACATTAAGTTATGTATAAGACACATAAAATAAAGACACCTGCTACTAAACTTTGATGTCAAGTTTTGACAAGACATAAACAAGCCACTGTTATTATCATTATTCCTCCTCTTATTAGAACAATAAAGCATGTGTTTGAACATAAAAGCCATGACTCGTTCCTTCATCTTCTATCCCTGCATTACTCTGCAGCTTAAAGGGGTTGTACAAGTTTACACAAAAAAGGCTACCGCTCACTGGGCTACTGTTCATAGTCCTTTTGCTGCAGCCCCCGATGCACGGAATTAGAGAATCTTGTCGGATGACCATATATTCCAAAGAGTAGATATAAAAGGTTGCATTACAGCACTTGTTATTCCATTTCTTTAAAACAGTCAAGTTTATTCCATCAAGTTAAAAAAGTAGACAAACATCTTTCATGATCCCCAAAAATAGATCTATGTATAGATCTTTCTTGTTTTTACAGCACCTGAGGAACTATGCTCCTCAGGACTTCCTGTATTATAACTCTATATGCCGCAATTGTAACAATATACAGTTATAAAAATTATGCAAATCAGTCTGGGGCGCTCCGGCTACATCACTGGAATGCTTTGTGCTAAAATGTATTCACTCGTCCATACATCAATATGGTAGGACGGGACCAGGCGGGACTTTTATTGTACAGGCGCTCAGAGGCGCTCTTGTCTTATAGAGAATTGTTGTACCCGAAGATCACCACAAAAGAGGGCCAAGCATGCCCAGGCTGCCCCATTCATCTCTATGGAGCTGACAGTGATTGGCAAGTGCCATACTCGGCAATCTCTGTCAGCTCCATAGAGATGGATGCGCATGCGAGACCAGCTGCTCCGGTCATCTCGTGATCTTCCATACTGAGACCCTCACTGAGGATAGGGGCTAACTTGCTTAGAACGGACAATCCAATTAAGGGGAACCTGTCATCACATTTGCACATAGACAGGTTTCTATAGAGCTCTATTAACTTGACACCCTTCTTTTAGCTAAAAATAGTTTTGCTTACATCCCCATAAATCACCTTATATTACCTAGCATCAGAGGGGGACGGGTCCGTCTCATCCGTTCCCTCCTATCTAATCCTCCCCATGACTTATGCCTCCTTACTGGTCACAGTTCATGTCATGTGACCGGAGTGACATCATCTCAGGTGCTTAAGCCTCTTAATAATAGCAAACTGTACCCCATGCATGTATCTGACCGCATGAAGTCACAGCATGGAGGCTGCTGTGATTTTATGTAATCACATAAATGGTGTACAGTTTGCTATTCTTAGAAGGCTGAGAGACCTGCGATTATGTCACTAGTCAAATGACATGAATATAACAAGGCACCGTGTAAAAAAATTGACACAATATTTCCCATCTGTATATAGAGCTTCATATGTCTACAGTTAAATAATAGCAGACAGTCCCTAAGTAGAAGGAGGCAGAGCAGTGATTTGTAGAGATACAGAGCTGTCGGTCAGAATAATGGGGCGTGGCTCACTTCCAGTTTGAAAAGGGAGATCAAAGATACCAGAGATGAGTCAGAAGCCTACTTTTCATATGAGAAAAACTTCTGTAATTAAGATACAGTGCCCCACTGCCAGCTAATTTTAGGTGATATGGGGATAACCCTTTATCAGAAGGCATTGTTAGTCAGGGTGGTCAAAATCTGGTGACAGGTCCTCTTTAAGGCTTTGTGATCACCTAAAGTAAATTGTTGTAATAAGTTTAGTAACACCGAATGCTGAATAGTATCTACTGTAATATACCTCTTAATGTGCATTTACCATTTCTGTTTAACATTACAAAATCAGAGGCAATAAATAATGTAGGCTCTCATCCTATATAGAACTATGTGACGTTGGTTTGGCAAGGTTAGGAGAACTCACAGACACTTTTATTTGTGTGACCTTCTGTCACAAGTGAGGGCACACACTGCAGATAAATTGCATGTTTCAGATTGTTCACTATTAATTTTTTATTTAGCTACAGGATTTAACTCTGAATAATAAGGGTTAAGAAAGTCTGCATGAGTGCCTGGAATGTTACATTCATTGGTTTAACCCTAATGTGTATGTGTGATGCCAAACTGTTCAATGTTTGCTTAAAGAAAACATGTTCCAGGATCAGCGTTTAACCATTGAATGCTATAGGGCTGTAAGCCGTCATGTGCCATCTGATAATCTGATGTGTATGCTAGGGCCCTGTCACTAAAATGTACTATGGGAACATTCTGTATTCATCTTACAGCCTGCTATGCCAGCCCAACTGCAGTTCCTATTAGCCAAAATGAAAGTGGACTTTTCAGCACCTCAGTTGGATCATACTTACTAATAGATGATAGAATTCGAGTTAGTAGGTAGACCTAGACCACATGTCTCTGACGAGGCATCCCTCCCAGAAATATTATCAGCTCCCAGCTACATAGCACAGAATAGAAAATGGTGCCACTAGGAAGTAAAGTTTGTCCCACAGAAAACACAACTACATAAAGATCTGTCAACAGAAAAACAGGATGGGAGTACAAAAACTATAAAAGCAAAAAGTGTCAAAGATCCAATTTTTATGCTCAGATGTAAGATCTATGTACAAGTGGGGCTGTAATATACTTGTGTGAAATTGACCTCTATCTACTAGACACAAGGGTCCCTAACCTTATTCAGAAGCACATTGGATCTGCATGTAATACCAAGAATTGATTTTAAAATCAAGACATGAATTTCAAAGCTACTGCAATCTGCAGTAGTTGAGGGTGTTGGAGGCTACACCAGCTCTATGACATCATGTCACTCCTACCTAAGTCCAGTGCCAGAAGAAACTATAGCTATATACCCAATTGTATCCCTCAAGGAGAAGAAGGAAGGGCAGACTATAAATACTTGTGATAGGTTAAAAATTTACCAATCTTTATTAACACAATTTGATACAATAAAACATGCCTAATTTAGTCATTATAGCAAATGGATGTGGTAACAAACAGATGCAATTCAAGGATAATGATCCACAGACAAAACAGTCATACCCAGACATATATTGGAAGACATAAGATCTTTAGATAAGGACGACTGGAAGTATGTGAGATGGCCAACTAAACTGTAGTTTACATTCAGTGTGTATTTCACAGAAAAGTCTGTGCGGTAAGATTAGTAAAGAGGCCACCTATCATAAAAATTAAGTCCTTACCAAGATATAGTGGTAGTGAGCTCCAATGTCTGAGATGACTGCTGCCCTGGAGCGCCTTTTGGCTCGTAATGAGCCTTCGTCTGGGGGAGACCCTACTATCCTACCTGTATGGCAGTATACGGGGATTTTACACATCATCTATTACAATGTGCAAATCACCTAAGACCCAAGACTGTCATAAACAATGAAAGGGGGCAGTGATCAAATCCAATGTGGCGGCGCCCTCACACCAGGATTTAAGTGCAATTTGTAGCAAACACCCACCTTCTATCGAGAGGGCTCAGGCTGTGAGTCCTCGCCATACAGGGCGAGCCGATGTGTGACTTATAGATACGTCACACATCAGTAAGGGGTTAATGAGGTTCTTTTTCTGATTCAATTCCTTAAAAAAATTTTGTGTGGGGAAATCTGTAGTTATACGGCTATGGTATATATGACGTAAAGTACATTTTTTTGGTAAGGGGTTGACCAAAAAACATGGTGATATGGATATTGTTTTTGACTACATTTTGGCACTTTCTTTATGGCATATAAACTCTGTAAAGGCATTTTCAAATGAAGAGAGTGTTATGTGTGTTTTTTTGGCTTGTTTTTTTTTTTTAGATTAAAAAAATCAGGAAGGCAGAGTTTCAAAAGCTTTAGTTTTTTTCAAATATTTTTCATAACTTTTCATACATGCTGCCTTTGGCATGGCAAGTCTGAAACAATTTAAATGGTTCCTGGTTGCTATAATAATAATTGGTGCCCCTTTTTGCGTTTGTTCCAAGCAATGTAAACCATATATATCACAAATATATCCTCTTCTCAGATAGATAGGTACCATATTACTGTACAGCTGTTTTATAGCAGTATGCCCAGTTTTGTGTATGCCATGCTGTCATCTGGTACATACTACGTATGGGACACTTCCTCCCCTTAACCTGTTTGTTTTTAGACTAGTTGTTCTTCTTTTTTTGGAGATTACTGTGTTTACTGTGTTATTGGTTGGCATGTCTGGTAAGTGTTCACTAATGTGGATATGACAGCAGTGGAAACTTTAGGCATAAACAATCTCTACATAGATATATAACTTATATCATAGTGCTGGCATCGGGTATCATAAGTAATTTCCTATAATCAGTCTACGTGCTTATTCACACATCATTTATTCTCAGAATGCTATCTGTGATTTTCACAGGTAGCATATTGACTCTTTAAAGAAAACCTACCATTTCAAAATGGTCATTTTGACCTAAACATGCCTTTACCTTGGGTTATGACAGCTGATGTTGAAGGTGGTCTTGTTAATGCACATAAACATACCTCCCAACCGTCCCGTTTTTGACGTGACAGTCCTTTTTTTTGGGCTCTGTACACGCGTCACGGGCGGTTGGGAGAATGTCACGGCTTCCCCCCCTCTCCCCCGCTTTGTCCCGCCTCCTCCTGGCCCCGTAGATAAGAGCTGCAGAGCAGCGGAAGCATCGGAGCCAGGAGGAGGCGGGACCAGCCCCTGCTACCTCCTCACATGATGAAGTCATGTGAGGCGGTAAGCTCCGCCCCGGCTGGCCCCGCCCCCTCCGCGAGTCAAGTCGGAGCCCGGGAGAAGACTGAATGACTGGAACCAGGAGAGGTAAGAACCTGAGGGGACAGGGGGCCACAGGAAGAGGGGGCCAGGAGGAGGACAGAGGACAGGGAGAGCTGGAGGACACAGGTGAAGGCTGCTGGGGCACTGGTGAAGGCTGCTGGGGGACAGTGAAGGTAGTACTGGGGGACAGGAGGAGGCTACTGGGGGACAGGAGGAGGCTACTGGGGGACAGTGAAGGCTGCTGGGGGACAGGAGGAGGCTACTGGGGGACAGTGAAGGCTGCTGGGGGACAGGAGGAGGCTACTGGGGGACAGTGAAGGCTGCTGGGGGACAGGAGGAGGCTACTGGGGGACAGGAGAAGGCTAATGGGGGGACAGGTGAAGGCTGCGAGGGGACAGGTGAAGGCTGCTGGGGGACAGGTGAAGGCTGCTGGGGGACACCGGAGGAGGCTGCTGGAGGACACCGGAAGAGGCTGCAGGAGGAGGATGGAGGAAAGGAGACTACAGGAGGAAGATGGAGGGCAGGAGGAGGCTAGAGGACAGTGGGCTACAGGAGGAGGATGGAGGACAGGAAGAGGCTAGAGGACAGTGGGCTACAGGAGGAGGAGGATGGAGGACAGGAGGAGGATAGAGGACAGGAGGATACAGGAGGAGGATGGAGAACAGGAGGAGGAGGAGGATGGAGAACAGGAGGAGGATGGAGGATACAGGAGGAGGATGGAGGATACTGGAGAAGGATGGAGGACAGGAGGCCACAGGAGGAGGATGGAGGACAGGAGGTGGATGGAGGACAGGAGGCCACAGAATGAGGAGGATGGAGAACAGGGACCACACCATGTGAGGAGGGGTGGGAGTAGGAGTACAGATAGGATTATGTATAAATTTGGGAGATTAAATAAAAGTGGAAAACCAAATATAAAGGGAGGATAAATTTAAAGAGGGGTTTTATATGTTGCAAAGTTGCATTAGGTGTAATTATACGGGTCCACGCCCAAAAAAATCTATTTTTACACAAAGCAAATGACCCCATTTGGCGCTCCTGGGCCTCTGACACAGGGCAATTGGGGCTTGGTCAAGGTCACCGTCTCCTGGGAGCGAGGGTTGGGGGAGATGTTTCACACACGCAAGGTGCGTGCATTGTTATGATCGTGACCAAGCACTGAGATTTTTTGGCTAAACTGTGGATTTATGTGCCTTAACAAGACCACCTCCAGCATGAGCTTACATACCCCAAGGTTAAGGCAGGTTTAGGTCAAAATGACCACTTTGAAGTGGTAGGTTTCCTTTAATTTATATGCATTTTTTCACATGTCGGTTTTTCCAACTGATCCGTGGCACATTGAAAACATTTTAGAGCCTGTCCTACTCAGTGAACATAGCCAGCAGCAGACAGCTGTCCATTGTGTTTCGGCTGTAGAGGCTTGGCTCCAAATCATGTCAATGGCAGCTGAGCTGTCAGTAACCCTCCACAAACCCTACATTATGGAAGGTGCAGTCTGCTTCCAGTTCTGTCTACTGTGCAGTGCACGCAGTCCATTAATTGAACATGTTATCGATATAATGTAGCCTACAAATTTCATTTAATCAATATAAAAAGTGTGAAATTTGGCACACAAGTTACATGTCATTTTATGTCTGAAGCTGATTGTTTCAAATCACAATGAACCTGCCTTACCAGTTCACGTGGAGATGTGAGTATACCAAATAATAATAAATCCGCAGTATAATACATTAGCAGTGTAGAGAATGGGATTACTATTAATCCCATCCAAACATTGCGGAAAAATAATCTGCAGCGTTTTCTTCTTTCCCCTAAACTGAAATCGTTGTGTCAGACCAGGGCCACATTGGCAGACTAGAATCTACAGAACTACCACCAACTAGCCCCCTTCAATGCAAATCTGCAGCAAAAAGCTACTAGACATAATTGTGCAGGTAAGTGGCAGCAAAAAAAAGCCAAAGCCTTTTTGACATAGAAAAAGGCTCAAACCACTTGTTTTGTCAAAAACATTTTTCACAAATGGAGGTTTTTCACAACACTTGGCACTTATTAAAAGGGGGTTGTGGCCATAAAGGAGAAAAAATGTGGCCATCAGCATCTCCTGGATTCATGAACTCCAGTCCCTTATTGGAGTCAATTGTAGTGAGGCCTGCCGAGGTTGTGCACCTAAATTATAAGAAGGCCCATGCCTTGTCATATAAGTTAGGAATGCACAGCACTGGGCACTGGTCTTGATACATACCCCTCAACTGTTTCACCTTGGTTTTACACTTTGCCCTTTTCTAAACTAATGCATTGATGCTCCTGGTCCTCCAAACACAAAACTGGTCTTTGTAGGGTTTTTGAAATGAAATTCCCCTCCCAGGGCCAGTTTTAGACAAAGTGGGGCCTTGAGCAAAACTGAAAATCTGGCCCCAAAATATTTTATAGGAGAAATAGATAATAGGTAGATTGATGATAGAAGATACAAATGACAGATGATATAGATTTATAGATAGAGGATGGATAGATTTACAGATGCATAAATATAAAGTAGATTATGTATAGATAGCTAAATAGATACAGTAGAAGAGAGATAGAAGATCAATTGATAGATGGATAGATAATAGACAGGAGATAGATAGGTGTATAGAGGATATATAGATAAATAGACAAAAAACTAGATGGATAAATGGTAAGAAAGACGGATATATAGATAGGAAATAGACAAATTATAAGAGAGATAGATAACTAGACAAATAGATAGACAGGGCATAGATGATAAGCATCTTCACCCGGACATTCACCCAAGGGGTGTTAAAGGATTAATACATCCCCTGCCCTTAAAAATCCACTTGCAGCGGGCCCTGGGCAAATGCCCAGTTTGGTGCCCCCTAACGCTGGCCCTGCCCCCTTCAATCACTGAACCTGACTTATCTAAGAGAAAAAATTAGGTGAGAAGAGTCATATTTGCCTGACTTTGGAGGAGATTTTTTGTAGGTAAACAGGTGAGATTTCACGTAAAAGAGGGAATTTTAGAAAGCACATTTCATACCTTTCCTGAGGGGGCTTTTAGTCTAGTGGGGTAAAACCTGACAAGTTCCTTGGCCAGCAGGTGAGCAATCCTAGGGAGCCAACATACGGGTCAATTTCCATGGGCTGCACACGTTCCTCTGCAGCTAGCTTAAGATTGGAGATTTCTTTTATTTTGCTAGGGTAAACATAGTTGTCCGCCATATGTTATTACCTAAGACATTATATATAAAGGGTTCTGTTTGCTGCAGTGAAAATATATATCCACAGTTGTAGCAGGTTACCTTCTTAGTTGTGCATTACATCACACCCACATTATTTTGTGCTCCCAAAGCAGCCCTTTGTAAGGTTATATAAACAGGCATGACGAATAAAAGGACAAGCAAATATTTTGGCAGTCAAAGTTAAGCCAAGTAGTTAAAGAGACCGCTCAGCAAAAAGACACTGCCTTACCTTCTACACCACACCCAAGGGTGGTATTAAAGATATCATAGAGACAGGCATCGTTACATCAAACCATCTATTAGATGACTTAACACTGTGGGTGGGCCGCAGAGAAGTGCTGGTGAGAATACAGCAACAGGGGTTTTCTGTAATACTGATGTGCTAACCTTAAGAACAGCGGGGGTCTCAGCATGAATGCCACTGCCGCTATATCATGTACAGTACTCTGATCTGGCCAGATATCGGTCCACATTGACGCCTATGGCGACCGGTCAATGTGCGGTGAGCACATGTTGCCTCACTGCATCGTGATCTAGCAAAACAAAATATAGTACACGGCTACTATTTTTTTGTCCTGTCGTGTTACTACGCCAGATCTGCGCTGCTCTATAGAGAGGGGGGTGGTGAGCAGTGCTTCTTCCTCTTCCTCTGCAGCAAACTGACAGGCACACATTGGTCTGAAAGTACCCTTAAAGCGATTGTATGGAATTGTCTCTTATATGAAATCTAGTTCAATTACCCATAAAAAAATCTCCAATCTGAAAATTAGCAGAGGAGAGTCATATTTTCCCTGATATTGATCAAGTTTGGAGGCTGCAGGGGGAGCGTCACTTCAGAAGTTTCTATCTTTGGTTCTATGGTACTTAGAAACATGCTTTTGTTGTCATATACAATTCTCACCTTTCAGATCACATCAGTATTGTCACCCTATGAGCTACAGGACCTGAGATACACACAGTTATAAAAAGATCACAAAACCACAATCCTCAATATGATCTGAAAGATCCAAAAGCATGCCTCTAGGTACTATTGAAATTAAGAAAGGAGCGTATGAAGTGCTGCTCCCTCGCAGCCTATAAACGTGACTCATATCAGGCAAAATATAACTCTTCTCTGCTCTTTTTCACATTACATGAAGGAGTATTATTTATAGGTAACAGAATGAAATTTTATATAAAATTGGGAATTCTTGAAAGGATATATCATACTCTACCTGAGAGTGTTGGTAGTTTAATGGGTCAGGTTTTACAATTTTACAATGTATGTGCCTGAAAAAGGTCTTGGCTCCTCTTATTAATCTGTAATAGAAGTAGTAATAATACAGTGCTATTAGTAATGTTCAGCTCAGTGATCTAGATGCTATGCTCTGCCGCTTTCATTTCCATTTAGCTCTGTCTGTATTATTATTAGCGGCAGGTGGTGTGGGGATTATAATGGCAGAGTGTGACAATACAATTGTGGAAACACTGAGTAATCCAGAGGGGTTACCAGATACTGTACATGTGCCATACTTTATAGTCTACTTGTCATTTTTAAGTTATGGCTTCATTTAGTACATTCACTGATGACGTTTTCCTAGTAGTAGAGTCTACATAAAAAGTAGTTCCTAGTGGGCATTATAGTCGATGACAAACACAAAGACCATAGAAAACATGACTGAATGACTATGAATATGTAACTAGCACCCTTTCAGGCCTGGGAAAAGTTTGTAGGGGATATGGAGAAAACCTTCTCACCAGAGCAACCAGGCCCCATCATACAGAATTGTTCATATGGGATTTATGTGGAAAAGCATCCGGAGGATGTGAAACATTCTGCTTAAATATTTCATGGTGAACATCATCACATAACTCCTAGACTAGATTTACATACAGTCATGAGAAAAAGAAAGAATGGTCTTTTTAAATTTATGGTTTTACACGTCAGGACATAACCAAAAAACATCTGGTCCTGCAAAGGTCATATAGTAAGGTTATACTCTGCTTATGCTGGGCAGGACAAGAAGTGTGGATAATTAGGGTAAGAGGAGAGCGCTGGGGCAGCCACAAGAGCAACAGACACTCATTATCATAATTTTATAATTGTTTTGTCAGCAAAACCACTCAGCTTAGTGATTAAACAAGATATGTTTTTGCATCGGTGTAGCTACGGCGTTCTCAAGGTATGTTTGGCTCATAATGCATAAAAATGGTAGATTTGCTTTAAAATGAAGCTAAAATAGAAAAACAAAATAGAACCCCCCCCCATGTATCAATAGGCTCTAAAACCACCTCTACCATAAGTCACAAGCCCGATTTACTCCATTTTTAAAAGGTATGAATGCCCTGCACACAGCCGGGAATTGCGAATACTCTGCCCTCTAAGACAGTTGGGCAGGAAGGGGACGGTGCCGGCGTTCAGGTACAGGCTAGGGCACAATTCTATGCTAGGTCAGACCTGGTATATAAATGCCCCGCCAGGCTTATTGTGGGGCACCATCATAAACTGGCGCACATAGTGCCGTTGTATGATAAATGTGCCCCAAGGTTTCCTAACATAACATTGCATAGGGTGTGCATAAGGAAACATGATTTATCAGACCAGTGCCCCTACTTCTGCTGCTTCATGGACCAAATCTAAAGCTTATGTATCTACTGAAGAAGCTGGTTTATGGCTACCTAGTCCCATACACAGCAAAATGTAATGTCTTCTAACAGCCTTTCTATCATAGTCAGCATAAACTTTTTATTTCTGCTTCAGTTGCTCCTCTTTGGATCACAATGATGACAATTGAGAGAGTTCAAAGTGTTATTTGTGCAATGGAAATGGGTTGTGTCACATCTGTTAAGGGTTTTAGGCCTTTTTAGGCACTATTTTACTGGTACCACAAAGGGGAAGTGGCCTCACTGGGAGCAATCCATGCACCAAAAATTTAGCAGATGCTCTAAAACTTTAGATCAGTTATCTGGTGTAAACTAGACCACCGAATAGATGGTGCAAAGTACGAATAGTTTTACACCAGTCCAGGTTCATCATCCAGCATCAGACACGGTGATAAATAGTGACATAGTGATAAATTTAGACTGTCGGTTGTAAATTAGGGCAGCGGAGTTGGTGAACCAAAGTTCCAACTCCAACTCTGACTCCTGAATTTCACCAAGTTTTGACTCCAACTCCACCGAAATGGCCACCAACTCCCCAGCCTTGGTTTCCTGGTCACTCTAGCAGTTCCCTCCTCTCATCTGTAGCACTACTGATTATGTACATAAAGAGCAGCCACTTTTATCTCAACCAAAAGCCTAGATCAGGTGGAAAAGCCTGGGGCCATAGGGCACCCTGCTGACAGTCTAATGGAAGCGTTCATTGGTGCAGGAGGCCATGTAGTGGTGAGTACAGCTGACAATTCCTTGCTGCTCCCGGGTCCTCTACCTTTTGTTAACATTTGTAAACACATTGTTTATGCAATGTAGATGCAACATGTGAACGCAGCCTCAAAGTGCCACAGATACTTCACCCCTAGGATGTTATTTACTTCACTTGTCTCCTGCGGTTTTAATGTTATGGCTGATATATCTACAGTATACACAGCTATATAATAGTAAAGTACTCAGTATGTATGACCTGCCCCTGTCATGCTTGTCCTCTGATGTCATACCTATTGAATAGCTGCAGTTCATTTAGTCTTTGTGAAAAGAAATATGATGCTGCCTCTAATACCTTATTGAAGGCTGAGGGAAAGACTCGCCATATGTGCTGCCCCAGTGCTTACTGGTGGTGGGCATCTCTCCTGTAGGTGATATTGTGTTACCAATACATATGGTCCACCTGAGTCTCTCTATTTCTCCTTTGTGCCAAACTGGCAAAGTTTATTGAGTATAGCAATCTAAACTGTGCTTTAAGGGGTTAAAGGTGTTTTCTTCTTTACCTAACAGTGTGAAAGGTCCTCAATATCAGAAGGGTAAGGGGACTACCCCGAGTCACCCCTGGCAACATAAAGCATGGAAGCAGCTGTTCTTCCGGATAGTAAATTGGAACATTCTATAAGAACTCTGCTTGCTGTCAGTAAATTTGTCCTTTGCCTGGTATGGGCTGTCATAACTTTTTTTCACTGTGTAGCACGTGCTAATGGGCACTGTATGCCAGTGTATCCCTACAGCTCTGTGTCAGTGGTATGTGAGAGGGAATATTTCCTCCGCTGGATACCATGAAAGGGATGAAGACAGACCCCAGGAGCCCCTCTACACAAATACAGTGTTTCTCACATATTTGCACGTGGAAAATCTGCTTGGACTAAGTTGAGTTTATTATCAATGACATTACAAGGCAACTGACATAACTGGGGAATATCTGTAGCAGATGTCTCCTGTCTCTCTTTTGCGGTCACCATAAGAATATATTATGTGTCACTACAATATCCAGAATAACCAATCCAATCCAAACTAAACTGCCTGATAAATGTTGGAGCCAACTCACACTGCCCTTGAACTGCCACTAAACGCACATAAGCAATTATTGGCATGTATTTGGCGAATAGAGAATTTCATTGTTCTTACTGAAAAGTCTATATGACAAGTGTCTTATCTGCACTGATACATTGCAACAAACTACCAGCAACAGCAAAGAGCTTATTGGTCCTATGTATTTAGAAGATAGTCAGGATGGTATCTTCTCAGGAGCGGGGAAATAAGAATGCATCCATTCACTGACAGCAAACAGAGAGCTTACAATTTGTTACAAATGACAAGAAGTAGAAAATGTTAACATTCCAATTTAGTAAATATTTGCGGTAGTAACAATGGGCAGCCTGGCACCTGTTAGGGTGGATGCCAGGCATGTGCCAGTGCTGACACTCACCATGTCTTGTTTCAGGAGCTGGAGCTTAGTTTCCAGTCTTTCTAGGGTGCTGGACTGGGTCGGGGTGAGCGGGCACTGCATGTCCGGGGCATCCTTCTGCTCTTCCCGCAGGGACCTTGCCAGGCTCTCGGGCACCTTGCGCCCAAGCTTGATCTCTATATCTCTGAGGTCCAGTGTGGGGTCGGCCATGG
Source organism: Engystomops pustulosus (assembly GCF_040894005.1). NCBI lineage: Eukaryota > Metazoa > Chordata > Amphibia > Anura > Leptodactylidae > Engystomops > Engystomops pustulosus. The sequence goes on along the minus strand of NC_092411.1, from coordinate 124,854,647 downwards.
CTGTGTGTCAGGGGGCAGAGGGGCAGATGCCAGGGAGGTTGTAGTCTGCAGCTAGAGCAGGGCACAGCAATAAGGCATGGCTTCCTGGGTGACAAGTCACAACTTCTTCTTCAGGGTGTGCACTCCATCCAGGCTCTTCCGCCCCACATTCAGCAGTCAGGTGCCCGGGCACTCTTCACTCTCCAGAGCTGCTGCTGAAACTTTAAACCCCAGTGGCAGGAGGACCTGATGTGTCACAGCCCTCGTACCGTACAGCTCCTAATAGAGGAGCACTCCCGGCTCTGGCCGGCTGGGGCAGGATGCTGCCTGCGCCTTGTCTAGGTTACACTGCGTGCCGAGCCTCACAGACAATGGTGCGTGCTGGAGTCTGCACAGAGATGAAATATGTCTCCTACTATGAGGTAATCCGTGCAGGGCTCCCCTGCATCAGCCTGCCACTGCCCTAAACCTCATTCTTCTACACCAAATGCAGTATGAAGTGTGGATTACCCTGTGTAACCAAACTATTGTGCCAAACTACTTTTTATATAGTGAGAAGACTTAAAGGGAACCTGTCATCAGAAATGGGCATAATAAACCACTACCAATATGTTGTCAAGCAGCTGAGCAGCTTCTAGATGATGTTTCTTTAATGGCCTGGAGTGGTGGCAACTTTGAATCAAGATGTAAATTGGTTTAACACTGAAACTTTCCCTGCCTTAGAACGTCCAGGGACATAATTGATCGTATCTTCTGAAGTCCAGCGCATAATGTCAATCACATGGGAGGAGTTGTTCAAAGACATGGAGAGCTTCACTTCAGTATTAACCTCCCTGACTTTATACATTTTACTTACATCTCACTTCAAAGTTGATTTTCTGGATGTTACCATCAAGCTAGGCCATGAAAGAAACGTGATCTAAATGCAATCAGCTGCTTGACAATAAACTGGTAGTGGTTTATTAGGCCAATTTTTGATGACAGGTTCACCAGGAGACCCATTTTTTAGCACTCCCCCAGTCCCCACAGAGCATAGTACATACACTGCCAAAGTGTTTTTGTATGAAAAAAAAAAAAAGATTTTACAGAAAAAAAAGATATGTTGTATAGTACCTTTCAATACCATGTGCTGTGTGACTAGGCACTCGTCCACTGGAAGTGGCTTTAAAGTAGCAGTCCGTCCACCCCCACCCACCCTTGGGAAACTGCTCCTCCATGTGTCCTTTTCAAATATATGAAAACACCCATCACTTGAAGAGGGGGAACTGCTCCTCTATAGCCACTCCCAGGTGACGAGTGCCTAGTAACACAGCACATGGTATTGAAAGGTAATATACAACATATTTTTTTTTCTGTAAAACCTAATTTTTGTACAAAAACATTTTGGCAGTGTATGTACTATGCTCTGTGGGGACTGGGGGAGTGCTAAAAATGGGTCTCCTGGTGACAGGTTCCCTTTACACACAGCTTTAAAAAAATACACATAAAAAGTGCAATAAATTTCAAGTGCTTTACCAAGATTATTGCAGTATTTAACAGCATTTTTTGTCACTTTTTAAAATAATTTTTTTTTTTGGAACTATCGAGAAGGATTTGAGCATGCTGCATTTTAGCTGCATTCCAGCAATAAAACATTAAACATTACTTCTGTGAATTTCGGTATATTGATAAATAACCATAGCCTTTTTGGATTTTTTTTTAATGTCTTTGAAAATGGTGTGAAGAAAAAAAACCCACAAAAAATCCATGCTAATAGTGAAATTGGCGCTGTAACAGGGATGGGTGGGCATGCTAGGCACGGCCTAAACAAACAGGGGCACGGCTCTGACGGACCGTGGCGGGGAGAACGGGAGCGCCAGAGAAGCTGAGTGAGTTCACATATATATTTTTTTTTTTACAGCCCACCTCTAGATTTTTTAATAAAGACGCATCTGACATTTGTCGCTTTTATATCTTTTGAAAAGATTTGTTTTATCACCAAAATTAGTTACTTACATTTTCCATATGTCTGATTTATATTTTCATTATCTTCAAAATGTCCTTTTATTTTATTATGTCAGACGACTTACTAATTTACAAGCAATTTTTTTTGTTTCAAGTAACATTTTATCTTTATTCTAGGGGTCAGTATGATATTACCTTAAAATTCCACTTTATAACATCACAATAATCATTTATGACATCTGAATGCTCAATGACATCACATTTTATCATTCTGACATCATAATGTTCCTATGTGATATCATAATACCAAATTATCACAATGCCCTATTTGACATCACAATGCCCATTAATGCATCACAATGCCACATTGTGATATTACAATGCCCTATAATGACATTATATTGCCCCTTATGATATTACAATTTCCCCTTATGACATCACAGTGCCTCATGATAGCATAATAGTGTCCTAAATTTCGAATTGTGACATCACAATTGATGGCATCATAATGCCCCTTTATGACATTACAATATCCCATTATGCCATCTCAATGCCCCTTATTTATTTTTATCAATGTCACACTGCTCATAATGACATTCAGATATAATAATCCACATGATTACATTACAATGCCTTCACCATGGTGTAATGTGACATTACCACGCCCCATTATGATTTCACAATGCCCCTTAATGACATCACAGTGCCAATTTGTGGCATCACTGGGCCATTACAATGGCATCACAGTCTTCCATTGTCATTCCACAATACCTATGCCTAATCTTGCCATCTTAATGCCCCTTCTAACATTGAATTTACATTGTAACAGCCCTATGCACCATTATGACATCAAATTGCCCATTATGGCATCATTTGCCCCATTTATGACATCAAAATGCTCATGATTATATCACAGTGTCCTTATGTGACATCACAATTCCTAATTATGATACCACAGAAGCCCAATGTTGACATTAATTTGAAACTTTATGACTCGATTTGACAATGTGACAATGACACTTAATGACATCCCCGTGCCCCATTATGATTTCAAATTGTCCTTAAATTATATCACGTTGCCCATTGTATCATTAGAGTGCCCTTCTATGTGATATCACAATGACCTATTATGAAATAACTATGCCTAAGCATGACATCAAAATTTCCAGGTTGACAGGACAAAGCCCCATTATGACATTGATGTCAACCATTCTTTATGAAATTCCAATGCTGATTATGAAATCACAGAGCCTTCTTGTGACACCGGAATCCTCTTTATGATAGCACAGTACCATCACAAAGCTTCTCTATGGCATCATATTGCCTCACATTCCCATTATAACATTACAAGGCACCATTATGACATAACAATGTCTCTTAATGACATCAAAAAGCCCATTGACAATTTAGGAGAGGGACCAAGCGCCCTGGCTGGCTGCTCTGCGAGAGACACTCTGGCTGGAGGTGTAAAGGACCACTATGCTGCTGAACCATTGTATTTGTTACAGAGAACCTGATGCATTCATGGATGATTTGATTGCTGAAGTAAGGCCCCTTCCACACTAGCGTTTTTCACGCGCGAGTTCTGCGCATGCTTTTAACGCGTAGAACTTGCATTACACTCTGTCCCATTGTTTCCAATGGGTCTTTCCTCATTTGCGTTGTTTTTCACGCGCATGCTTGCGTTTGTTTTGAGTTTTTCCCACCCCATTCAAGTCTATGGAGACGCATCAAAAACGTATTGCACTCGCAAGCAATGCGAGTGCAATGCGTTTTAAACGGATGGGTTGCTAGGTGACATGAATAATTCCCCTGCTCGAGATCGAGCATTTAATTTAAAAAACACAGTGAAGAACAGTGAAGAATAGAATAAAAACAGTGAACACAGGATCATTTAAAGGACACCTGTCATCAGGTCTCTGCCACTAGTCCTGTCACTACTACCTGTTGGAGCAAATCACAAGCATCCCATCACAGCCTTTATCTAGTTATTTCATACATTATTCATTGTAAAATCATCTATTTTTTATCATGTAAATGAGGCTGGTCACATGGTCAGAGGCAGTGATGTCACCCCTGTTACCCCTCCCCTCTCCTCCCCCTGCTCATGTCTGTGTGTAATGTATAGTAAAGCATGGCTAGTGTGTGCTGCATCTGCTGACATGCTGCATCCTCCTAATATACAGGTGAGAGACACAGACATCAGCTACACATGAATCTGACATGTTCTGCTGTAACATGGCTGCCTGGAGCTGTTGTATCCCTCCTAAATACACACACATGCACACACAGGCTGCAGGGGGCGTGGCCACCAGCACCAGGAAGCACATCATTATACAGCCTCACATCATTATACAGGCTGTCAGTCATGCACTGGGGGTGTGGCTGTGCCTCCCACTCATGAATAGAGTGGACAGCTTGAATATGCTAATGCTTCATTGGACATTTCACAGGCCATTTGCATACAGCTTTAGGACCTCATTCCTTAGGTTTACAGGCATGTAGAGGGACACTGAAGGTATAGAGACAATGCTCTCTAATGGCAGTTTATGAAAATATATTTAGTTTAGGGGGGTTATTTTGCATGACGGGTTCTCTTTAAGTGAAAAACACAGTGAAGAACACAATGAAGAATAGATTACAGATGTTCGGCACATTTGCTTACTTGTCGGGAGATACGCGTGGAACGGTGTGAACAAAATAGCATGTGAAGAACACTATATATGTGTGTGAAGAACACATTGCAGATGTATATTATATAGTGTTCTTCACATGCTATTTTGTTCGCACCATTCTGCGCGTATCTTCAGACAAGTAAGCAGATGTGCCGAACATCTGTAATCTATTCTTCACTGTGTTCTTCACTGTGTTTTTCACTTAAATCATCCTGTGCTCACTGTTTTTATTCTATTCTTCACTGTTCTTCACATCTTCTAACTTGTCGGGAGATAATATACGCACGGAACAGTGAAGAATAGATTGTAGATGTTTGCATACATCTGCTAACTTATCAGAAGACATTCTTTTTCAATTAAATAAAACATTTTATTCCCGAACCATGGTCCCTTTGAAAAATGCTCGAGTCTCCCATTGACTTAAAAAATGCGCGTGAAAAACGCACCGAAGCTGATAAAGCTGTTGTGTGTCTTAACATAAAAAGCATGTACTCTCTGACTGATAAGGGTTTATGAAACTTCTAGAACCTCATTGTTTCTGGTACTTGCTCATGTATATGTGTTATGTTGTTAGGAACTAGTTAAAGTAAAGCAGCAGAAGATGTCCTCCAACTGTAACAGTTTACACATTGCTGTAGGAAGAAATTGCCTGAGCTCACATAAAACGCATTGCAGCAGCTGAAGAGAGGTTTCCCTAATTCAACAGCTGTTAACATTTGCGTTTACAAAACACTGTGTTAACCGCTTAGTGATGCGGCCTGAAAAGGCTGTAGTGACCGGGCATTTTTAGCAAATTTTTGTATGTGCCAGTTTAAGGGCCATAACTTTTTTTTTGCATGTTACCTTAAAATTTTTTGCTGGGTTTTTTTTTAGGACACATAGAACTAGATAAAAAGGTAATGAAAGTTTAAACTTTTTTTTTCATTTTTATTTATTTTCGGGTTAAAAGTGGAAAAAAGGCTTCATTTTGTCAGTTATAGTACTTTTTTTTTTTAATTTTCAAATTAACTCAAAATGAAAATTATTAATGAATCCCCTATTTTGTTTCGGTCGTTTGGATATATTATAATAATAATAATTCTTTATTTATATAGCACACACAGATTACGCAGCGCTGCGCAAAGCATGTAAAATTATTACCGTATATACTCTAGTATAAGCCGACCCGAGTATAAGCCGAGACCCCTAATTTTACCACCAAAAACTGGGAAAACCTATTGACTCAAGTATAAGCCGAGGGTGTAGTATACAGCCAGTCCCCGTGTTGTATACAGCCAGTCCCAATGTAGTATACAGCCAGTCCCAACGTAGTATACAGCCAGTCCCAATGTAGTATACAACCAGTCTCCATGTAGTATACAGCCAGTCTCCATGTTGTATACAGCCAGCCCCCAAGAGGTATACAGCCAGCCCCCAAGAGGTATACAGCCTGCCCCCATAAAGTATACAGCCTGCCCCCATAAAGTATACAGTCTGCCCCCATAAGGTATACAGCCTGCCCCCATAAAGTATACAGCCTGCCCCCATAAAGTATGTAGCCTGCCCCCATAAAGTATACAGCCTGCCCCCATAAGGTATACTGCCTGCCCCTATAAAGTATACAACCTGCCCCTATAAGGTATACAGCCTGCCCCCTGCCAAGCGAATAAAAAAATAAAAAACGTAATATTCACCCTCCGGTGTCCCGATCTTCAGTGTGGGTCCCGATCTTCAGCGCGAAGCTCCCGATCCTCGGTGCGGTACCAGGCGGCAACGGTGGCTCTCTTCTGTAGCCGGCAGATTGCGTCCATGTGATCTCCCGGCGGGCGCACAATAAGATGCAGCGGTGTTGCGGCTGATGACGTCATCAGCCGCGACACCGCGGTATCCTAGCTTGCGCCCGCCGGGAGATCACATGGATGCGATCTGCCGGCTACAGAAGAGAGAAGAGGAGCCACCGCCGCCGCCGCCTGGTACCGCGCCGAGGATCGGGAGATCGGGACCCGCACTGAAGATCGGGACACCGGAGGGTGAGTATTACGTTTTTTATTTTATTCTTGACTCGTGTATAAGCCGAAGTGAAGTTTTTAAGCACATTTTTTGTAGTGTGGAATGGGGAAATGTCATTGTAATTTTATGAATATTTATTAACATTTTTTTTGTGTGTGTTTTTACTTTATATGTCTCCCATGAGGTCATAAAAGACCCCACTTTCACTTTTTTTTTTAAATTTTACTTTATTTTCTTTCTTCTACAAGTTTTCCCCTGTAACTGAGGCATTTATAAGAACCTCAGTTACAGGGGAAATGACCACCTGTCACTGGGGATTCTGATCAGAGCTGGACTGGGTCTAATTGGACACAGCAGCTCTGTTTAACACCTTTTGACCTGGCAGTCACGTGACCGCGGAGTTTATGGAGACGGCCACTGCGCCAGCTCTACTCCTCTATGCATTGCACTCATTCAGCGCGCTGCTGTGAGGAGCGGAGAAGCGGTAACAAACCGCATCTCCCTTCTCCCTAGTGTCTCCGGCTAGCAGGGGGCAGTAGAAGACATTGTTGCAGACTCGGGAACTGCCCTCGCTGACGTCTAAAGTCAGTAGGCGGTCCCAGAAGACTTAATGGATGTATTAACATTTGTGTTTTGTAAAAGCAAATGTCAACAGCTGGTAATTAGGCAAGTCTCTCTTCCGCTGTTTCAATGCATGATGCATGTGTGACTGCATCCTCAGAATGTCATTTCACCTGTAATTGGTGGAGCAGTGATTATGTGCAGTATCAAACCACAAGAAATACTAATATTGAACCATTTGGCCTTTTTGAAAACCATAAAGGCATCAAAATTTTGATGCATAGTGCATCCCTTCTCTATCGTGTGTCCTGCCAGACCACTTCCCAAAAAGGTTATCTAATCCACTAAACACTAACAACTAAATGTAAAAAAAAAATCTTTGCATGTGAAGTAAAATGATAATATTCTAAAATATAATGAAAATATTTTCTGTCCACAATCCTTTTCTACAAAACATTGTTTTTTACGGCAGATATGTGGATGACATTCTAATGATGTGGTAGGGGGAAAGAGAAAAAGTGACAGAGTATGTAACATACATTAATGATAATAAAATAAATCTCAGATTTACATCCGAAAATCCATCATCTAACACACATTTCTTGGATATCAAATTAATGGCTTCATCTGATCAAGAAAATGTAACCACTACCAGGTTCACAAAGCCTCTGGCTGGTAACTCCATTTTATCAGCCTCGAGCAGCCATTCATGCAATTCCACATGGGGAGTTCCTGCCTGCCAGACGCATTTGTTCAAACGGTAGTGGTTTTCATGAACAGTCAAATAAAATAGAAAATAAACTGAAAAAAGAGGATATTCTTATTCTTTGTTAAAATGTGCAAGGGAGAGAGCAAAAACAGTACATAGAAAAAACTTATTAAAAAGAAAGGATACCCCAAAGTCCACTATAGCAACCAACAATGTTCTAACCTTCAGTACCCCATACAGTTCACAGTTCAATGGAATTAAAAATATTATTCAGAAATACATTCCTATATTAACCCCTTATCACCGACACTAGTTTTCAGTTCAATGACCAGACCCGATTTTTCAAATCTGACATGTCTCACGATAATTGGTGATAACTTCGGAACGCTTTAACATATCCAGGTGATTTTGAGACTGTTTTCTCGTGACACATTGTACTTCATGTTAGTTATAAAATTTAAGTGATAAGTTTTGTGTTTCGTTGTGAAAAAAAGTGAAAATTTGGCAAAAGTTTGTAAAAATTCTTCATTTTCCAAGTTTGAAATGTTCTGCTTTTCAGACAGGAAGTAAAACTACCCAAAAAGCTTGATAATTAACATTTATGGAATGTCTGCTTTATGTTGAGATGATATTTTATGCATCCTCTCATTTTTCTAGGATGTTATGAGGCGCAGAACTTTAAGTGCGATTTTTCCCCTTTTTTATGAAAATTGCCCAAACTCACTTTTTGAGGGACAATTTAGGACTTTGAAAGGCCTAAATAATAGTAAAACCCCATAAATTACCCCACTATAGAAACTTCACTCCTCAACGTATGTAAAACAACTTCTATTAAGTCTATTAACCCTTTAAGGCCCCTTCCACACTTGCGTTGCAGATCACGTCAGAGTCTGATCAGGGTGCGATCAGGGTTTGGTCAGTGAAAAACGCGCATTTTGCATCAGTGCAATCAGTTTTGAGTCAGAGTTTGTTCAGTGTCTCAGTTTTTATGTGCGTTTTCAATGTATTTTCAGTGCAATTTCAATGCGTTTTTCATGTGCAGAAAATGCGCGTGAAATGGACTTAGGAATGAGCTCTATCTTTTCTATGGCAATTGATGCGTGAAAAACGCATTGCACTTGCGTTTTTGATGCATCTCCATAGACTTGTATGGTGTGTTTTTCACTTGCGTGACTTGCAAAAGTAGAGCATGTCGAGATTTAAACGTGCGTTAAAAAAACGCGTGTGTGTGTGAAAAAAATGCAAGTCTGAAAAGACCCATTGGTTACAATGGGTCAGAGTGCAATGCAAGTTCTGCGCGTCAAAAGCACGCGCAGAAAACGTGCGTGAAAAACGCAAGTGTGAAAGGGGCCTAAGTGTTTCACATGGGTTAAAAAAATATGGACCTGAGATTAAGAAACTATGGACATTAATTTAGGCCAAAACTGTCAGTTTCAGAATAAATTAAATGATGAAACGCACTGCAACGTTTGATGCCCAATTCCTCCCGAATATACTGATACCCCATATGTGGCAGTAAACTTCTGTACGGGCGCATGGCCGAGTGTAGAATGAATGGAGGCGCCATTCACAGCAGATTTGTATTGTCACATTGTACAACCTATACATTTTTATTTTTTTTTGGTAATGTAAACATATGAGGGCTTATTTTTTACGGGATACGATACAATGTATAGATAATTCATTTTGGGAGTCTAAAGCTTATTCATGCGATTTTATTAACTATTTCAAGGGGGGCACAAACAAAATCATCAATTTTTATTTTGGATTTTTTAGCATTTTTTCCCCCCGCTCACCGTAACATAAAAATCATATTTTATCTTTATTCTCTGGTTCACTACGATTGCGGTGATACCTCATTTATATAGTTTTTCTTATCTTTGCTCAATTTTCCTGAGCAAAACCAATATTGGAGAATATCGCATTGTTTTTACTATTGACAACTTTTTAGGGCCATAACTTCTGTATTTTTCTGTTGTCATATCTGGTTGAGGGCTTATTTTTTGCAAAAAGAGTTGTTCTTTTCAGTCGTATCATATTAGGGAACATAACTTTTTTTGATCAGTTTTTAGAACATTTTTTGTGATGGTGTTTGATGAAAAATTGTATATCACAGGAAGTTTTTTGAGTTTTTTTTTACGTTGTTTACCGAGCGGGTTCAGCATTGATTTAGATTTATTGTACAGATTGCTACGGATGCGTTAATACCAAATATGTACGTGTTTTTGTGTTTTATATACTTTATTTGCATTTCATGTGTAACTGGGGAGATTATGGGATTTTTATTTTATTTATTTATTTAATTATATTATAAAATGACTTCATCTTTTTTTTAACTTTTTTACATTTTCTACTTCTTAGCTTGAACAAGCGATCATCTGATCGCTTGTTCAAGCCTTTACACTGCAATACACTTGTATTGCAATGTATAGTGTAAGTAACTGAGCATGCTCAGTTACATACAGCCGGGTCGTACCAGGAGGCGGAAGCTGGCACAGAAAGGAGCCGACAGCCTCGGGTTACTCGTCGGAACCCGGGGCTGCGGCAGGAGGGATTGGATCCCCCTGTAAGCACACCGGGGGGGTCTGATCCACAGGGGACACACTTACACGCCGCGGTCATGTTTGGTCGGAGTTTTTCTGATCCCGGTTGTTAGTGCCGGGTCTGGGCTGTAAGATCACAGCCCGACACCGGCACTTGCAGGACCCGGTGTCCCAAAATCTTCCGCCGTAGAAAGGCGTCGCGTCAGAAGAAGTGCCCTTAATGACCGCCGTAAAAAGCCGATACGGCGGTCATTAAGGGGTTAAATCAAGATACTGCGCTGTATGAGGTCATGAAGGATGGACATAGGAGCGTTGCAAAACATGGAAGAACTTTGGGTAATATTTTATCCTCTAGCACCTTTAGTACCAAAACCAGAACTGGAACATGGTAAAGGGATTCTTCAGATGCGGGGGACTTAGATGTAAGGTTTGTGTCTTAGCTACCAATAGAATGTTAGATTTTAGGTAATAATAAAATCAGCACAATAAAAACCTTTATTAATTGTGATCACAATATGTCTTTTACATTATTCATTGTACCCTTTGTTCTACCATCTATGTCGGATACACAATACAGAAGCTGAAAGCAAGGATTGCCCAACACATAAAAAGCATAAAAATCGGTGACTCCAATGCTTCAGGAGCCGCCAAACATTTTCTTGAAATACATAATAAGGACTTTTCTTGTTTCTTGTATTGAACATGTTACCCATCCTGTTAGGGGTGGTGATTGGAGGAAGGTTCTTCTCAAAAGAGAAGTATTCTGGATTCTCACATTAAACTCCAGATATCCAAATGGAATGAATTCTAAAATAGACCTAACATACACTCACCGGCCACTTTATTAGGTATACCATGCTAGTAACGGGTTGGACCCCCATTTGCCTTAAGAACTGCCTCAATTCTTCGTGGCATAGATTCAACAAGGTGCTGGAAGCATTCCTCAGAGATTTTGGTCCATATTGACATGATGGCATCACACAGTTGCCGCAGATTTGTCGGCTGCACATCCATGATGCGAATCTCCCGTTCCACCACATCCCAAAGATGCTCTATTGGATTGAGATCTGGTGACTGTGGAAGCCATTTGAGTACAGTGAACTCATTGTCATGTTCAAGAAACCACTCTGAGATGATTCCAGGTTCATGACATGGCGCATTATCCTGCTGAAAGTAGCCATCAGATGTTGGGTACATTGTGGTCATAAAGGGATGGACATGGTCAGCAACAATACTCAGGTAGGCTGTGGCATTGCAACCATGGTACCAAGGGGCCCATGGAGTGCCAAGAAAATATTCCCCACACCATGACACCACCACCACCAGCCTGAACCGTTGATACAAGGCAGGATGGATCCATGCTTTCATGTTGTTGATGCCAAATTCTGACCCTACCATCCGAATGTCGCAGCAGAAATCGAGACTCATCGGACCAGGCAACGTTTTTCCAATCTTCTACTGTCCAATTTCGATGAGCTTGTGCAAATTGTAGACTCAGTTTCCTGTTCTTAGCTGAAAGGAGTGGCACCCGGTGTGGTCTTCTGCTGCTGTAGCCCATCTGCCTCAAAGTTCGACGTACTGTGCGTTCAGAGATGCTCTTCTGCCTACCTTGGTTGTAACGGGTGGCGATTTGAGTCACTGTTGCCTTTCTATCAGCTCCAACCAGTCTGCCCATTCTCCTCTGACCTCTGGCATCAACAAGGCATTTCCGCCCACAGAACTGCCGCTCACTGGATGTTTTTTCTTTTTCGGACCATTCTCTGTAAACCCTAGAGATGGTTATGTGTGAAAATCCCAGTACATCAGCAGTTTCTGAAATACTCAGACCAGCCCTTCTGGCACCAACAACCATGCCACGTTCAAAGGTACTCAAATCACCTTTCTTCCCCATACTGATGCTCGGTTTGAACTGCAGGAGATTGTCTTGACCATGTCTACATGCCTAAATGCACTGAGTTGCCGCCAAGTGATTGGCTGATTAGAAATTAAGTGTTAACGAGCAGTTGGACAGGTGTACTTAATAAAGTGGCCGGTGAGTGTATATCCATTAATTGTATCTATCGTTACTTTCACATAAGCATAAGTTTACAATGATAACGGTTAAGCATGTTTGCTTTCACCTAACCGGATGTGATGTATTGGGATACTGATTGATCAGGTATACAACGATGTTATAAAGTTGGTTTTTAACGTACCTTTGATATACCATGACTAAGGCTTTGTATTAAGCTGAAATGCGTAGGTTTTTTTAACTGCACCGACTATGTACATAGATTGTGTATCATTTTTAATGGATTTTCAATAAAGAATCGTTGGATTTTATTTGGATGTGCTCCGGATTTTTTTCATATTCTTTTGGGACTGCTGTTCATGCCAGACGCCGTGGAAGCACTCACGTGGAGGGCTCCACCATACAGACAAGTCAGGGTATGTGAGTTTCTTTCTTTCACATTTTTGTACTAAAATGATAATAGGTTCTTGCCTGCTGTTTATGGAAACATGCCATGTTTAAATAAAATCTACGAACAATCGTTCTTTCTGAATACGCCTTGTTAATATAATTATAGTCACATATTCAGTCAATGACGACAGCTACTTTGTATGTGCGCTCTCCCTATGTAATGTAAACATTCACCAAGGACTAGCTATCAATTTCATGTAAACTGATCATTTCAGACTTGAGGCCATGCAATGACATAATCTCGGTGTACACCCACCTGTTCTGACACAGGCAGGTACCAACTTGATAACCTTAACATGGGAGAAGAAAAAGCACATTCATTAGATGCTCCATAAATTAGCTAAATTGCTCAAAACTGCTACAATTATGGTTTAGATTTTTTGTTTTGTTATCTGTTAGGAAGGTGTGCAAATGCAGATATTGAGACAGCAATAGCATGTCAGCTGCTCTCTATGTGGCATCATTAATTCCAGGTCGATCCTGTGCATTGTAGAAACCATCTCTAATAAAAAGTAAACAATAATACTAAATATTAAAATACTAAAAACAATTATACTTACCCCAAAATTGTTTTGTTCATGTGTACCCAGAAAAGATTAAAAAACCAACATAAAACCAATATTAAAGGAAGCCTACCACGTGAAATTCAAATTGTAAGCTTCAAATACCGAGCACAGGGTGAGCTGATGCCGGAGCATATTTTCGTTATTCTCCTAAACCGCTGTATTGTGGTTTAAACACTTTAGTAATCTTTTTATGTGAAGCCGGTTCGCCTAAATAGGAAGTGCCAGAGAGCCGGTGACGTCACGCATGGTGCGAACTGGCTTCACATATAAAGATTACTAAAGTATTTAAACCGCAATACAACGGTTTAGGAGAATAAGGAAAATATGCTCCGGCACCAGCTCACCCTGAGCTGGTGCTCGGTATTTGAAGCTTACAAGTTGAATTTCATGTAGTAGGTTTCCTTTAACTCCTCAAGGACACAGCCAGTTTATAGCTTAAGGCTCAGCCCCATTTTTTTGTATTCTGACATGCGTCGCTTTATGTGGTTATAACTTTTGAACACTGTTACTGATCAAAATGATTCTGAGATTGTTTTTTCCCCACATGTTGTACTTCATTTTAATGGTAAATTTTGGCTGATAAGTTTTGCATTTATTTACAAATAAAACAGTTTTGAAAAATTTGCCATTTTTGAAACTTGAAATCATTGTGTTTTCAGGCACCTAAATAAATTGCTGAATAACATTTCCCATATGTTTGCTTTCCATTTTAATAATTTTTGAAATGTCTGGATAATTTAATTTGATGTCACGCGGCTTACCAATCAAATATCAGTTTTCCGTATTTTCAAAATTTACTATTTTGGGGATAATTTCTGTTTTTGATGAAATTTTAAGTATTAAAATTTAAGTATTTAAAATATTTAAGTATACATTAAAACCCCCCTAAATAATCAAACCATTTTCAAATCTCAATCGAAATATCATATACAGCTTTTAGGAAGATTGTTAACCCCTTGAGATCTTCATAGTAATTAAATCAAAATGGAGGGGAAATTTAGAATGGTCAAATTTTGACGGTTATATGTTTTAGCCCTAAAAATTACACATTTCCAAAAGATAAAGAGAAAACCCATCTAAAAATTTGTTATGCAATTTTTCCCCTCATGTGGCTGTTACGTGTTTTATGGGTGCACAGCGAGGCATAGAAGGGAAGGCGGGACCTGAGCTGCCAGGATTTTAGTTTTCTCATTGGCCCCTTTTGCAGCCTATAAAATTTTCTCTTTTTCGTTATTGGGGCCATGTGACAGCATTTTTTTTGAAGGATGAGATGCTTTTTCCAGTGTTAACATTTTGGGGTTGGTATCCCCTATTGTTAAAAATTCAGGAAATTTTTTTTGAGGGCATAAGTAGAAAAGCATCAATTATGGACTAGATTTTTAACTTTTGTTTTTGGTGTTCACCCTATAGTCCAGTGGTGGTGAACCTATAGCACAGGTGCCAGAGGTGGCACTCAGAGCCCTTTCTGTGGGCACTCAGGCCATCACCACAGGACAGAGTTCACCAAACAGGACGAAATCTTCCTGCGGTCGCAGGGAACTTATGAGATGCTGCTCTCAGCGCTATTTTAAAGCAAAACTTCATTGGCTGTTTGGAACGGCAGGAAAAGTGAGGTGGTGTTGACAGAACTGCGTCATCTTTGGAGGTCTTCCTGCTGGACCCACCAATCTTCCTCTACAGAGAGACCCTCTTTCTTAAACTGTATTGGCCTCAGGAGCTGATACGATTGAAATATGTGGAAGAACACATAATAATAAGTTACTGCTTAAAATGCCATGTTGACACTTCACGGTAAATAAGTGGATTTTAGTTGTAGTTTGGGCACTCTAAAAGTGGGGTCTCTAAAAGGTTTGCCATCACTGCTATAGTCTAATAATCATGTTATCTCTATTCTATGGGTTGATGCGATTACGTGGATACCATACTTGAATATTTTTTCTTATGTTTTACTTAATTTGCAAAATAAAATCCTAATGTGAGTAAAAATCTATAATTTGTTCATTGCTGTGTTCCAAGTGGCATAACATTTTTTTGGCTATGGAGCTGGTAGATGGCTTGTTTTTGGGGGACATGTTGCACTTTGCAACAGTATCATTCTGAGGTACATATGTTTTTTTGATCACTTTTTATTGCATTTTTTGTATAATTAAATACCTTATATACTCGAGTATAAGCCGACCCGAGTATAAGCCGAGACCCCTAATTTTACCACCAAAAACTGGGAAAAACTACTGACCCGAGTATAAGCCGAGGGGGGGAAATGCATTGGTCAAACCCCCCCAGTAGTATACAGCCTGCCAGCCCCCAGTAGTATACAGCCTGCCAGCCCCCAGTAGTATACAGCCTGCCAGCCCCCAGAAGAATACAGCAGCCCCCAGTAGTATACAGCAGCCCCCCTGTAGTATACAGCAGCCCCCCTGTAGTATACAGCAACCCCCCTGTAGTATACAGCAAGCCCCTAGTAGTATACAGCAAGCCCCTAGTAGTATACAGCAGCCCCCCTGTAGTATACAGCAAGCCCCTAGTAGTATACAGCAAGCCCCTAGTAGTATACAGCAGCCCCTAGTAGTATACAGCATCCCCTAGTAGTATACAGCAGCCCCTAGTAGTATACAGCAGCCCCCCTGTAGTATACAGCAGCCCCCCTGTAGTATACAGCAGCCCCCCTGTAGTATACAGCAGCCCCCCTGTAGTATACAGCAGCCCCCATGTAGTATACAGCAGCCCCTAGTAGTATACAGCCTGCCCCTAGTAGTATACAGCCTGTCCCTAGTAGTATACAGCCTGCCCCTAGTAGTATACAGCCTGCCCCTAGTAGTATACAGCCTGCCCCCACGGCCCTTAAAAAAATAAACTTATATACTCACCCTCCGATGTCAGCGCGGCTCCCCGATGTCGGTGCGACTTACCGATGTCCCCGATGTCCCCGATGTCAGTGCGTCCCGTCTTCTTTCTTCTCCGCGGCTCCTCTTCACTCTTCCCGCGCCCATGTTTTCTTCTAGCAGACGCATACTATGACGCGGCCGCTGCTGACGTCATAGTAAGCGCGGCCATGTTTTCTTGGCCGCGTCGATAATAGAAGAAAGAAGAGAGAAGAGGAGCCGCGGAGAAGAAAGAAGACGGGACGCGCTGACATCGGGGACATCGGTAAGTCGCGCCGACATCGGGGAGCCGCGCTGACATCGGAGGGTGAGTATTTAATTTTTTTAAGTGGGTAATTTTTGGGGGGTAATAGACTCGTGTATAAGCCGAGGGGAGTATATACGGTAGGTAAATATCATAATTTTTGGCAGGTGCGGGTTCAATAATGATTTACTTTTATTCTACAGGTTGTTACAGACGCGGTGATACTATATATGTGGGGTTTGTGTTATGACTTTTTTGTGCATTATATGTCTCTTTATGTGTTATGGGGCTTATGAGCATTTTTATAGATTTTTTAAATTTATTTTTTATTGTATAACATTTTTTTTAACTTTTTAACTATTTCCACCATGAAACATGAACAATCAATCATCTGATTGCTTGTATATTGATAATACTCTGCAATACTCTACCTGACATTGTGTCTTTAAGATTATGTCAGGCTGCCATAGCAACGATCAGCGCCCCCCGATCGGTGTATGTGTGTGTGTGGTGGGGAAATCGTGGGGGAAAGACCCCCTAAAGGCAAGTTAAATGCCTTGGTCAAGCTGACCGCAGCATTTAATGGGTTAAACAGTCATGATCGGAGCTCACTCCGACTGCAGGTGTTACACTGGGCTGTCGGCTATTAGTTACAGCTGGCACCCCATGTATCCCGATACCGGTTGGGTATCAGCTCTGCGTCCGATATATCGGATGCTGAGCGTTAAGTCACTGCGCTTAGTGTCTGATATATCGGAGGCAGAGTGCTAAGTAATAAAAAACATAAGGGGACATTGATCATCATTTTTTAGACCGTTTTTGCCGTTTTTTTGCACTATTTTTTTCCTGCAGTTGTTAAATATGTCTCTAATTTGTGACTTTTTTGGGTGCAAGGAAAAGTCCACCATTTAGTGTTTTTGAGTGTCTGCACCTTATCTGACAATAGTGAATGGGTATTCTGCCTCTTTCACTATTTTGTGCCTAAAAAGTCCCAAAAATGCACCTGCTCTGAGCAGGTGCACTTGAAAAAAACATCTCTTTTCATTACTGGAAACAAAGGTCAACACTTCAAAAATTACAAATTAACTCTATGCAACATGGAAAAATACTTCTGAACAGTTTTAAAATGTAAAATTTCATCATCTTCCCAGTAAAATGGCATTAAATAAATGCTTCATTATTTTCTATAAGAAATCACATATTAGAGTGGAATTATTAGACTCATTTGAGCAAGAATTTATTTTTTTTACATAACTTTTAGTCTCATCACTTACAACAATATGTAGTCTGGACATTGAACTTTTTTGTGCAAAATGAAGCTAGGCAAGTTTTGTCATCTTTTCTCATTCTAGTTTCCTTATTGGTCGCAAATGAGATCTACTTTATAGGGGAACAAATTGCGAAAATTTAGGAGCAAAATTAGGCCGAATCAATGGACCATGTGACAATTCAAAACAAATAGTTTACAAAACAACAAAAGTAACGAAACGGGTGCAAAAAAGGAGAACCTTAGACTCAATATGACGAATGCGCCAATAGTATCCAAAAATCCATATCACCTCAAAAACTAGCACTTCTATGACCTGAACCATATCAAGTGCTAAAATGGAAACAACCTGCTGCAGGTGAATAGAAGCTGTGCTGCAGTGACTCTGCCCTGCAACTACTAATAGAACAGAGCTGTTCTTCTGGATTTATTATCTGTGTATGTGCAACATAGTAAAACTCTTTACTAGTTTTTAACCCTTACCATTCTGATATTGATGAGCTGTCCAATAGACATCAATGGATATATAAGCTGGAAAACCCATAACAAGGTCAGGTCTAGCATCTATCAGAATAGATAAAATAGATGTAATGCAGGATCTGGGAATGGAGAGGTGACACGGTCATACAGTGTAAAACCAACAAAACCAACCTTCTCAGCAGTGCTCTCCCTGCCTGATTGACTTGCCTATTCTATACACTAAGGGGCAACTAGATGACATTCCCTTCCTGTGCAAAAATGCAAAACATGGAGAGTACAAAAAGAGAAGAATAGTTTTCAGAGCTGGGTCAAACCAGGAGGAAAAACACAGTACAAAATCACAAGGCAAAAGGATAGTGTGAATACAGAAAAAGGGTAAAAATACCATGTAACGGAGTACAAAATAACAGAATTACCAGGAGCTTATGTTAGGGTCTGAGCCTAGAAAGTGATTGGGCCAGAATTCTGAAATCCAGACACAACAGAACAACAAGAGAGGAATGTGAAGGGAGATTTTGTCAATAACAGTGGGTTAACTATTGATGAACCAAAGCAGAGCTGCGGGAGACTGATCAATGTGGTGCAATTAAATCAATGTTGTCAGTGAAAGGAATACACCAGTGTTCACACAAACAAAAAAAAACAGAATGAACAGGCTGACATAGCATATCCTCTGTCTTACCTTCTGGACAGAGAATGACATAGGGACAGATGAAACAATAGAATTTTTTTAGAGCATGGTCACTCTCAACCAACCCATTCCAAAACCTAGCAGATCATAGATTTTTTTCCAAAATGGATTGGATAAAACTCTAACAATCTGTACTGTTATGGTATATCTACAATAAACATTTCTTTCTGAAATGTATGCGACTACAAATATAATCCTTTTATCTGAGTAGGGAGTTTTTCATGATAAGCACATAGATTTCCACAAATTTTATTTTATTTCCACAATAAAAATTTTGCAAAGAATAATGTGAATTTAGATTAAAATATCTGAATATGCACTTACTGATATGATGCTTTATGATATTTGAATAACCTTATTATTTTCTGCTGTGGAAGTTTTGGGAACTGTGGGGTGCTGATGAAGTGCAAATTAATAAAAAAAAATTTATTGTTACCTATTTTTTTTCCCATAAACAACCCCTTTAACACCCTGTGAGATCTTACAAGGTTAAAAAAAATTATATCAGATAGAAAAAGTCAGCTTCTTTACAGGGAAAACAAAGTAATGGGATTCAGACAAAATCCTGGATTCCCCTTCACTTTACAAGTGCCATATAGCTTACTAGCTTTCATTTGTTTTATACATTTGGTATTCATTGTGGTATTTTTTTTATCACATGACATTTATGAGTGTTTTCCACATTATACCGTAAGGGAGAAAGGTGACATTCTTTAAAATGTTTTGCTGAGTTGATCCATAAAATATTTTATATGTACCATGTGCTTGAATTGCACAGTCTAATTATAAATAACCATATGACAAAACATTTGTGCTCTTTGTGAAAGGTAACAATCTGAACCCAACACATTTTATTCATCATTGCAGACAAACCTAATGTGTTTCCAAGTCTGGACCAGAGTCGGATCTAGATGAAAGTATGTCTGAGCATGCCGATATGCAGAACCGAGATGGAAAAGCAATTATCTCTAACCTGAAATTTTACTAAATCATAGGAACATTAAGACCTGCAAAGAGAGCAGTCTTCCTAACAAATGACTGTGGATGAGGCAGTTACTACAGTTTGGTAAGGTCCAGGCTACTATACTAGCCAACATTTAGACAGAACCTGCCATTCAGATCAGGGACGACTCAAGGCTTCAATAGGCCCCTGGGCGACAGAGCTTCAGTAGGGCGCTTTAAAGTGAACTCATATGGCAACATTTAAAATTCATATACTAAAACAGTCTCCTGTCCTAAAATATTCCATAGTTTATCATACCAATCCGCCCCCTTATAGTTATTTTATATAAGTCCCCCTCACACCCCATGGATTCCTTATGTGCAGCCTTATGCGGGCCCTGGCACTAGCCCAGATATGCCCAGTGCTGGCGCTTGCCCTGATTCAGATTTACCCACCCAAAATAAATACTTAATTAAACACTAAGATTAAAAAGCAGTGCCCTTATGCCTAAATGGCTCCAAAGTTGCAAAGTGGCTGTAAAGTTAATTAAATCTGTGTATATACTTATATGCTACTCATCTGAGGTGAGTCAAATCAAAGTGGGGCACATTTACTATGAACCTTGTGCCAGTTTTCTGTCAGACTTTGCACATTCTTTTATGTGTGAACTGTTTGCACATTTATTTAAGAACTGCCTGCACAAATATGTGTTGCACGCGTTTTGTGTTGCGGCTGCACTATTTTTCATGTAACACAAATTGCGGCACTGTGTGTTCTGGTGCACAGTCGGACCGTGCCCCACATTTGACACGCAAAGTCTGACAGAAACGTGTTGCACGCCCCATGTTAAAGCTGCACCAAAATACACTCATCGGCAACTTTATTAGGTACACCATGCTAGTAACGGGTTGGACCCCCTTTTGCCTTCAGAACTGCCTCAATTCTTCGTGGCATAGATTCAACAAGGTGCTGGAAGCATTCCTCAGAGATTTTGGTCCATATTGACATGATGGCATCACACAGTTGCCGCAGATTTGTCAGCTGCACATCCGTGATGCGAATCTCCCGTTCCACCACATCCCAAAGATGCTCTATTGGATTGAGATCTGTTGACTGTGGGGGCCATTTGAGTACAGTGAACTCATTGTCATGTTCAAGAAACCAGTCTGAGATGATTCCAGCTTTATGACATGGCGCATTATCCTGCTGAAAGTAGCCATCAGATGTTGGGTACATTGAGGTCATAAAGGGATGGACATGGTCAGCAACAATACTCAGGTAGGCTGTGGCTTTGCAACCATGCTCAATTGGTACCAAGGGGCCCAAAGAGTGCCAAGAAAATATTCCCCACACCATGACACCACCACCAGCCTGAACCGTTGATACAAGGCAGGATGGATCCATGCTTTCATGTTGTTGAAGCCAAATTCTGACCCTGCCATCCGAATGTCGCAGCAGAAATCGAGACTCATTAGACCAGGCAACAATTTTCCAATCTTTTACTGTCCAATTTCGATGAGCTTGTGCAAATTGTAGCCTCAGTTTCCTGTTCTTAGCTGAAAAGAGTGGCACCCGGTGTGGTCTTCTGCTGCTGTAGCCCATCTGCCTCAAAGTTCGACGTACTGTGCATTCAGAGATGCTCTTCTGCCTACCTTGGTTGTAACGGGTGGCGATTTGAGTCACTGTTGCCTTTCTATCAGCTGGAACCAGTCTGCCCATTCTCCTCTGACCTCTGGCATCAACAAAACATTTCCGCCCACAGAACTGCCGCTCACTGGATGTTTTTTCTTTTTCGGACCATTCTCTGTAAACCCTAGAGATGGTTGTGCGTGAAAATCCCAGTAGATCAGCAGTTTCTGAAATACTCAGACCAGCCCTTCTGGAACCAACAACCATGCCACGTTCAAAGGCACTCAAATCACCTTTCTTCCCCATACTGATGCTCGGTTTGAACTGCAGGAGATTGTCTTGACCATGTCTACATGCCTAAATGCATTTGCCGCCATGTGATTGGCTGATTAGAAATTAAGTGTTAACGAGCAGTTGGGCAGGTGTACCTAATAAAGTGGCCGGTGAGTGTAAAGTTGGTGTACTCTGTGGGACAGTGCAGGGAGTGACAGATTTAACCAGTGTCTCAATTCATGGCGCCCATTGCTCACTACACAGGCAAAGCGCACATAGGTAACCCCCACCAAGCCCATTTCCTTTAATAGTTAATTTTAGAAGGAAGGAAGCTAAGGATAAGACATATAAGAATATTACCACAGCCACAGTGCCTGGATCTATGAGTAAGTGTCCCTGTTTTATAATATTTCTATTGACCAGCAGTCCAGAACTTAAAATGCTCACCAGTACATCCCACTATGTAGTCAACATAGGAATGTCAAGTCCGGATGCATGCATAGCAGGGAGGCATATAACAGGCTCGGCTTGTAACTGAAAATTAGAGAACACTTTCAGATGCCTGCCCGTTTTCATCTGTCACCTGGTGCTAATTTCCTTAAAGGGGTATTCCTAGCTCACTTACTACGGTTAATTCAATCCCTAAGCCCCAAAAAACATTTCTTCAATTCAATGTTATTTTGAAAAAGATTACCTATATGCTCATAATATACTGTATACTTCCTTAGTAACGGCCCTGTGTTGACACAAGATACAGCCACCGCCACTTGTCAGCAGTGGCCGGGAATATGAGAACATGCATAGCTAATGCATGCTAATTTCACGTATAACAATTTGAAAGGTTAGTCCAGCATCGGAATTGAGGAAAAGTTCACCATTCATCCGTAATATAAAATTCCACTTTATTCAAAAAAATCTTTAAAAACATATAAGACGTCCTATGGCATGGCAAGTCTGATGTGTAGGCTACGACTAAGGACTAAATAAGGTCCGAAACGCGCCAGACTTGCCATGCCATAGGACGTCTTATATGTTTTTAAAGATTTTTTCGAATAAAGTGGAATTTTACATTACGGATAAATAGTGAACTTTTCCTCAATTCCGATGCTGGACTAACCTTTCGAATTGTTGCACATCATTTCTGGTCCCCGCACAGCACGTCCATGCATCGGCATGAAGAAGCAACACGGGTATACAAAAGTGGTGAGCTGAATCTTTTTCTTTTCTATTCATAATTTCACGTATACCTTGCTTTCTATATCAGGGCGGCTGCCGGCTAGATCAGGACGGATATAGCAATGTTGGCTTGTTGAAGTACACAGCTGTCCCGCAGTAAGGCTCGACAGATCAGGACAACTGTAAAGCCCATGCCCGGCAGCCAACCTAATCTTTCAGTCGATGTGGCTAGGAAAACCTGAAGTGCGCATGCACTAGCTATGCGCGTTCACATATTCCCCACGAGTTTTAGAGTATCCTCATTCCATGCACCTGCGCCTGCTGACGAGCGGAGCGACAGTGGCCATATCTAGTGTCAACATAGGGCCGTTACTACTGGGCAGTTTAGCATCATTCACAGTATATTTTGGGCATATACGGTAGGTAAGTTTAAAAAAAAAAAATAACAATGAATTGAAGAAATTTTGGGGCGGTTTAGGGATTGAATTAACTGTAGAAAGTGATGTGGTATTAACCCGTTAATTATGTGACAAACCCTATTTAACTGGCAACCTAACTTTCCAGTTTGCACTGACATAAAAAAATGATGTACCTTCCGAAAGTGACGTAAATCCTCTGATCCAGATAAAGGCCAGAGGGGTGAACCTATCAGCCATATCAAGTAAAGTTGTCGTTCCAAGTCTGTGATTTCTGTAATATTGCATCTTTACAACACCACAAGTCCCCTAAGTAGGTTGGTCACACTCAAAAGACAAATGCAAGAGAGGACATAATAGAGAGAATGTCCATGGGTTATCATTTCAACTCTGCAGCTGGAATTGCTAACGAGTTCAGCACTGAACAGGGTAAGGATCTGTCTCATCACAGTGTCTCAACGTTTAATAGCATTGGGACTGAAAGCCCGCTCTGCCGTTATTAAACCTCTCATTAGCAAAAAGAATGAAAAAGCTAGTCTGACCCTTGCTTAGAAACATGTTGTAAGGACATAGGAGAAGTGATTAACGGTTCATTTTAGTGTTGAAAGCAAGTTTCATTTATTTGGATCTGATAGAAAACATTATGTTCATCAACAGACTGGGGAACAACTGAACACAAAGGAGCACATTAACCTACCCGCTCCAATCGCGATCCCGCGGCGCGTTGTCCGGCGTTGATTCGGGTCTGCCGGGATTCACCAAGATTGTGCACCCGATATCCAGCAGGTGTCGCTGCTGCGTTGAGGTCCGCCAGATTTCAACTTTCTTCGTCCCGGTGCATGTGAGTGCTGATCTTGCGACAACCACGCCCCCCCTATTTCTGTTGCATGAAAGCTGGGGCCGATGCGACACAATACGATCGCGTGCGCCAAAATCCTGGGGCAATTCGGCGAAAATCGGAAATATTCGGGAAACCCGATGAAAGTGCGGTGTTTGGACCCTTAGTAAATGAGCCCCAAAGTGTGTAAAGAAGTCAGTTAAAGGTGGCAGAGGAAGTCTTGTGGTTTGCGGAATGTTTTCTGAAGCAGGAGTTGGCCTTTTCACAGAGCAACATGGCAGAGGGAATTCAGGTTCCTTCTTTGCATTTATCACCCAATCAGCCAGCAATTTTCACGTAGGACAAAACCATCTATCACCACCTAATACTACAAAACAGGTAAAGAAGTTCCTTGAAACAATAAAATCACCAACCCCGAGTCCTGATCTAAACCCAACAGAAAACCTCTGAAAAATCCTTGGCGACAAAGTTATGGCCACAACACAAGCGTCAACCCACAACAGTCACAGAATTGTGAAAGAGAGAGACAAGAGAAGAGTGGACCAAAATCATACCAGAGCAGTGGGAGAGATTAGCGATGTCTTGTGCTGCAGATGTGCTGAAGTCATACAAAGCAAAGGCCTGCACACTTTCTACTGTACACTAACTCTCTTCAAAAAACTTTTTTAAATATTTCTCTTTACTCCAGTTATTGCTGTTCTCTAATTGTGATGATCTCATTTCTGCAAAATAAAGGTTTTATGTTGATATTCTTTAGTAATTTTTTAAAACATTGTTCTGTACAACTTACAGAAAATCCTTCAAATGATTATGAATGGAAATTACATAATTTCTGAAAAAAAATCAAGTGATCTTATACATTTCTCTTATAATTTTGGTGAATCATTTCACAAGCTGTGAATTTAGCTGTTGTACCAAATGAAAGGTTATACTGACATCTGGAGGTAGGAACCTAACAGTACACATGAAAAACACAATTACTTTAGAGAGCAGATTTTTTTTTCTGGTTAACTAATAAGTGTAGATACTAAAGTGTACAGCCCAAAATAATGTAAACCTTATGAACAGCACTTATCAGACCTGAAAGGAAACAGAAAGCACACACATAGCTGTGCAAAATATGTACAACCACCTACATGCAGTTTATGTAATGATGGCAGATAGATCACAGCCACCATAAAGATTCATTAAAGGGGTATTCTCGTCTGGGCATTCACATCCAGTTTCATTAATCTGCCATATATAAACACTTCTTTAATTAGATGTCATTAAAAAAAATGTACCTGTGTGAAGATTATTTCTCATAAATGTAGTCATATGGTCCCTTAGAAACAAGACTGTGTCCCCGGATACGGCCACCTCTGCTGGAATGATTACACAAAGAAACAAAAGGTTTCCGAATATTAAATGCCCGGGAGTTACTGCATGTACCACAGCCGCCCTGTAGTAATGATCGCTGAAGGTCAGGTCAGGCAGGACTCAATATCGCATGTCTGGCCACTGCTGCCAAAATGTGAGGTGGTCGTATCCGGGGCAGCTATCTCGTTTCTAAGGGACAACATGGCTACATTTATGAGAAATTATCTTCACACAGGAACATTTTCTTTAATAACATCCAATTAAAGAAATGTTTACTTATGGAAAATGAATTAAATTTAATTGCTCAGATGGGAATACCCCTTTAAGTACAGACACGATGTGCTGAGTACACTGTGTCTCACTACACCATGTCCGAGATGTGCAGCCATGATACAAAAAATGAGGCAGGCCCTATTCGTGCCAATATATGCAGCGCTGCTGCTCAGCGACCTATGGAACTCCCTCCCTTCTTTAACTGGCTGTGAGCATGGAGCCTTACTGAGATAACTTGTTTTGAAATAATTTTTGGCTCCCCCTTGTTGGTTCTCTGATCTGACCGATTCTCCACTAAAGCCTTCAGCTTCTGCTGCCAGTTTACTGCTCTGAATATAGATTTATTCGACCATGAGTGTAGCCAATCGGGGGTGAAATCATTATCTATCGGTTTCCTAGTCATCTATTTTTCATTCGGTCTCTCTTTATTCATTTATCTTCTATTTATCCAGTTTCAGACTGGGACCTAGGGCCCACCAGTGAAATCGATTCTGGGGCCCGACTACTACTACATAGAAATATTACCTTTTCGGCTGCATTCACACCATGGGGCACATTTACTAAGGGCCATGCACCAGTTTTCTGTTGGACTTTTAGGTGCAAACTGCTTGCAAACCGTTTTGTGGCACACACATTTCTGCACTGAAGGATCTCAGTCGGTCCATGCGCCGGATGCAAAGTCTGACAGAAATTTGTTGCACGCCCTATGTTAAAGGTGCACCAAAAAATATGGTGCACTCTGTCGAGGCAGTGCAGGGAGCGCCAGTTTCATGCAGAATGTGCGCAGGAAAAATCCTGAATCTGGAGCACCCTGCCTTATGCACAGACAAACTGCACATAGCTCAGACTGCGCTGTTCTTAGTAAATGTGCCCAAATGCTTTTCAGGTCGCTTTGAAATGTATTTTGAGTTGAGTTTTTCCTATTATGTTTGCTATCAGTTTTAAATTGCAATGCAGATACATAGTGTAAATATAGCCTAAGGTCTTGTTCTCAAGATGCTCTAGAATTGTGTTTTGAAATGCATTTCGAGTGCATTTGGAGTATCTACTTCATGAACGTGTACGTGTTTAGACCTAAACGCTTGTTCTCAGTAAGTGGCAACATTAGTAGTAGTGTTTACCACAGTAAAAAAAAACACTTGTTGCAAATTACCAGACACAAACATTTAGATCTAAACAGATACACGGTCAGGTAGGAGATACTCCAGAGAAGCTTGAAATGCACTTCAAAATGCAATTCAATCAACTCATGAGAACTCAGCCTAAAGCCTCATGCACATGACCGTATGCATTTTGCAGTCCAGTTTCTGTGGGCTTTCTTCTGCTGTGAAAATGGACTGTATGTAACCTATATGCCTCCGCAAGATAGCCATATCCACAAAAAAAATAAGGTGGGCTGGCACCCATGTGACCTGGGCAAGCTACCGCAAAAAAGGGGCACATGCTTTGGAAAACACTGTATGCAACCCCTTTTGTTGCATTCCCATAGAGACTGGGGCACATTTACTTACCAGTCCCTGGCGCATTCCCTGACCCGTAATGTCCGACTGTAATGCATTGTGCCACGATTCACTTAGATTGTGCGCCTGATTTCCTGCATGTGTCACTCAGATCCGCCAGAGTTCACCTTCTTCTTCCCGGTGTATGTAAGTGTGACACAATTTTAAAATTAAATCCTGCACTCAGTCCGAATCCGTTGGATCGTCGGATGGCCACCCTGCAATTTCTGTCGCATGAAAGCCGGCGGCAAAATCCGATCGCATGGGACACAATCCCCTTCTAAATAGCTGTCACAGCGGTGCAAATCCCGAAAATTTCCAAAATCCGATTAAAGTGCGTTCTGTGGACCCTTAATAAATAAGCCCCACTGAAATAAATAAATAAGTAGGACATGGTCTATATTTTTCAATGAGGTCTCACAGCCAGTTCACAGTGCGGTAAGAAATCGTATAGATAGCCGAATTTCCCATAAAAGTCAATGGGTCCATGTTTTAGAAGCTAATAAAATTTGCTGTGGCCGTTTTTGTACCTAAAAAAGTTCAATGCATGAGGCCTTAGGGTCCATCATTATGTAGAAAATTTTATTAAAAGCAATTAGTGCCACCACCAGCTCCCCCTCTTATTGTGGACACCATCTCATTATGGCCCCATTTCATATCTCTCATATTGTGCTGCATCTGCCATGAGGCAAAATGAGAATCTTGCCCCAGGCAGCAGATATCAGAGCCCTTATAGGGGCAGCAAACAGGTGAATAACCGTTCACCTTGTACTGCATCAAAAAGTGCAGCCTACCGGTACATGTTGTCATCGGCCTTGCATTCTCTGATACTATGTGGTTAACGCTCCTCCCACAAACATCAACCCTAGCCCACCTCCTGTCGGATGCAGTAGAAAGCGCAGTTGTGTGGGCGTAGCCCACTCATTCGCCCACCTGCCTACAGTATCTGTCCCTCTAACTCCCTGTTTGCCCCTCCTTCTCTGCCTGTCATCCACCTGCCTGCTCATCTGCCGGCCTGCTCCTCCATCTGTTTGCTCATCCACTCATTCGCACCCTCTGATCTGCCTTTCTGCCTGCTTATCTGCCCGTCCGTATACTGTCTATTGTGATTTCCTGCCTGTATATACTGTTTATGGGTTGCCCTGTCTGTATATACTGTCTGAGGTGGTTTCCTGTCTTTTTATAATGTCTATATGGTTATCCTGATGGTGTATATTGTCTAAGGTGGTGTAATGTCTGCATAAACTGTCTATAGGAGTGTTCTGCATGTATATACTGTTTTGGGCTAAGAGGTCTAGCTGTATAGAATATCTATAAAATAATTAGGGTGTGTCATTTTTTCTGTGTGACACAGAATAGAAGCTGAACAAGCATCAAAAAAGCAAATAAAAGGCATTCATAATTTAAGGGGTTAAATGACAGTGCTGTATTCATATAAGTATTTATAAGTAAAAACCTGGAATGGCTCCCAAATTAAAAAAAAAGAGAGGCTACATCACACTGCCATTGCCCACCGTACCGTAGCACGGCGGGCACATGGCAGCACACGGGGAGAGGAGGAGGGGGTGAGCGCCCCTCTCCATAGGGATGTATGGTGCACAGCGCCGTAATACGGGAAAAGATAGGACATGAACGTCACTTTGAATAGGCCCTGATGCATTCATCACCTACCAATTGAATAGAGAATTGTAAAGCCTGTTGCCTACAACTGAACATGCAGGATTTTCTGTACTGAACTTAAATTGCTGAACTGAACTGACATGCTGGACCTCTGGCCAACTGGTTAAAACATTTTTTTTAGAATAGAATATAATAGAATAAATTATCCCGTTGGGAAATTGTTTCGTGCATCAATGCTCCAGACATAACATTACAAACTTTACTTTCCCAGGTACTACAGACTACAGCAGTGGTGGCGAACCTATGGCACGGGTGCCAGAGGTGGCACTCTGAGCCCTTTCTGTGGGTATTCAGACCATCACTCTAGGACAGAGTTCACCAAATAAAGTGACTTCATTGATTGTTTGGAACATGGGGGAAAAGTGAAAAGATGTTGACAGAACTGCAATATCTTTAGAGGTTCTCATTCTGGGCCCACCATTCTTCCTCTACAGAGAGACCCTGGAAAGAAGCTACAACTGAATTTGTCCTCCTCCTTTCAACTGTATTGGTTGCCTCAGGGGGCAGATACGATTGAAAGAGGTGGAAGGACAGGTAGCAATAAGTTACTGCTTAAAATGCCATGTTGGCACTTCACACTACTTCAAGTGGATTTTGGTTGTAGTTTGGACACTCTGTCTACAAAAGGTTCGCCATCACTGGACTACAGCATACTATGTGACAGTGGCTGGAGGCTAACAGCATCCTGTCCATAGAGATTATAATTGGTTTATATGCACTAATTCTACCACAAGTTATTTTGTACACATGGGGGGATTTATCACAGATTGAACGCCTAAAAACAGGTCCCACACGACGCATCCTCCAACTCAAACATTGTGGGTAAACGGGTCCTCACAGTAAGCTTATTAACACAACCAGTGTCCCATTTAATCTATTGGATCCCAAAGTCCGTACAGATTACAAAATTCAATGAGATACTAAAATATGTTCTCATCAGTGGGAAACTGCTGTATTGCCATTGTTACAGGTCTGAGTTATTTAGTCTCCTGTTATACCCACTGTATATTGTGTGTATGAATAGACGAACACACCTGCCATATCCAGTTCCCCTTCATCCTCGGGCTGTGTTCACACACAGCATTTATATTTCATTTTGAAATGAAATTCAAAGGCTGTAGGATGGGGGCTTGGTATATGATTGCAAGTGTTTAGGTGGAAACACATTTGCGATCAGCAAAAAGCACCATATGTTTTGTATTGTTTGTCAGAAAACCATGTGGCACTCATTCCTGATCAAACATTTAGATCTAAATGTATATGTGACCAGGAGAAACTCCTCCCACACGCAGCATGTCTTTCACATGTAATCAAATGCAAAACACATGGGGGGACATTTACATAAAGTGTCGGTGTCTGCATTGGCGTTGTTACCGACCTGCTCTGGGAAAGAAGATACACATTTAATATTGTGTAACTGTGCAGATAAATTTCTGGCGCCGAGACCATTTTCTTTCCCTGGGACCAAAATCTGTCCCGAGAACCAGAAATGTGTCCAACAGTCAGAGAACAGGCAACAGTGCAATAGCACTATTTTGTGTCCCTGCTAGACCAAATTTCTTTTGGTCTACTTTACACCAGTTTACAGTGTCCAAAAATGGCTGTGACACATATTAATTGTGTCTGAGTTTCTTCCACTCCGCCAAAGCCACGCCCCTTTTCAGAGAAGAGTCGGAGCAGGCGGAAAAAGTCATTTTTTCTGTCCCCGACAGCTAATAAATAGGTAGGAGAGCAGAAGATGCGGTGAAAGCGCCACAAAACTGGTGGGAACACCATAGTAAATGTCCTCCATGGTGTTTGTTGCACAAAGCAAGCATTTCAATGGAAACGCAGTTGCGATCAGACCAAGCTCCTCACTACTGCCTTTACCTTCTCTCGAATCAGATTTATTTATTTTTTTTAATCAGAACTCTGAGGAAGGACACAATATTGCTGCACCAACTATTTAATTAGAGTACTTAGAATTTCTCAGAAAAGGCAAAGTGGACAAAGTAAAGTTATTTTGTAATTGTACAAAGTACAGCCAACATAATATAAAGCTTGGAGGTGGTAGAATCGCTTAGTGAAGAGGGGGCCCCAAGCACAATTTTGTCATGTGGCTGATGCTTTCCTAATTACATGTCTGCACCTTAGCCATGTTTTGGATATGAATGGGAGGGAGGAGAGGTATATCACACAAATATTTTTCTTTCTCTATGCGTTGGTGAGATTTTAGGCAGAGGTCACGCGTTCCGCTAGCGTTGTATTCATAACGTGTTCCTAGTGTACAGAGGGCGGGCCTCGGCCTGATCTTATATGCGTTTCCGGGGATACGCTTGTGATCTAACCAGGCCCCGATCTTTTGCATTTAAACAATACAAGACATTGGGGCCTGGTTACCGATGGCAAGCACTTCCCTGGAAACACATGTGATCAGACGGAGGCCCGCCCTTTGTGTGTTAGCAGAACATGTGACCCCGGCCTTACAAGAGCTGTTATGCCTTAATTAGTCCAACAATCAATAACACCACATATAGTGGGGGAGTGCAGAGAAGGAGTCAGTGGGGGACATGGATCTTTATTTCTGCTAGTCAAATTGTCTCATTTTTGCTGTTGTTTATCAAATACACTTGGTCTGCACCTTGTGCAGGGTGCCTTATATATCCTTATTTTCCAGATGTTCCGTGCAACTTACTTTTTTTACTCATTTTTGCAACTTTTTAGGCGCAAATCTGTACCTGGTCCAGGACAGGTGCAAAAGGAAGAATTTTTTTCATGGAACCCATTTTTACATGTACATTGGAATTATTTTACATGCTTTAAATGTTTAAAATTTTATCACCAGTTTTTTGAAAATTCATACCATTTTTGCATTTAAATTTTTGAAAATGTATTGCTTACATCCAAGGGAGCGCTTACAGGTGGCGTTTTAAAACACATAACAGCTGAGGAGAGGTGATTTGCATTTACAAAACACAATGTAAACATGATGTTAACATTTGTGTCTACAAAACGCATAGTAACAGTAATGTAATTAGGCAAATCACCGCTGTTGTTACGCGTTCCAAAATGCTATCAACCCTTAACATCATGTGTGACCGCAACTTCATATGTCATTTCATGGGGTGTGACTACAGTGATTAAAAATGCAGGGCACAACCTCAAATCCAACTGTACGTGCGTGTACACAAATAGCCCTTTTGTATTTGACCATGAGCTTAACACACTTGTGCCATGTAGGTTTTTGGATTTATGCAAGAAGATTTCCAGCTCACTTCCCCTTTAATGCCTCCACATTTATAGCAAGGGGCCAACCTGTTGCAGGGACAAATGACTCAGAGAACAGTGTTAAAAAAAAAAAAAACAACAAAAAAAAAAAAAAAAAAAAAAAAAAACACACACTATCTCCAATATGTCCCTTTTTGGATTTTATCACAAAGTTGAAATAAAGCCTTGTTCACACTGTTCTTTGGAGCCAGATCTGGATTTTCTTCTATTGAGGTTTTGGATATGCATCCTCCCTCTACATGATATCCAAATCAATGCTACGATAAAATGTCTAGAACTACAAGCACTGTACACAGGAAAATTGTAAGACATGGAAATACATACACACTTTAGGAATTTAATATATATTTTTTTAATTAATGGCCAATTTGTAGTTGGGCTTCACTTTTTTATGAAAGAACTATA
This sequence comes from Engystomops pustulosus, assembly GCF_040894005.1. Taxonomy (NCBI): domain Eukaryota; kingdom Metazoa; phylum Chordata; class Amphibia; order Anura; family Leptodactylidae; genus Engystomops; species Engystomops pustulosus. The sequence continues at coordinate 124,821,898 of NC_092411.1, read as the reverse complement.
ACTGCCAGCAACCAAATAGACCATTCATGTAGTGATAAACATAAACCTGTTCTTTCACATTAGAGATTTAGAGTTTTTGTTAGCAGCACACCATTGGCATTGAAGTAAATCCAGCTCAGTGTTGAAGTATCAACTGTATTATCTGAAAATAAGACTTTTTGCATATACAGTAAAAACTTAAGATTTCTAAACCACTGCTTGGCACTAATGTCAAGCAAAGTTACTAAGCACTTAAAAGCTGTAGAATTTTTTTCACACGGTTTGTGTATTCTCCTTATCTTCAGCGTAACGTGGAAAGGCTTCACCAAGGAGGGGTTGAAGTACATCACTCTTTTTGCTCCTGCGTCGCACAGCACAACTGGTACCCGCAAATATTATAGCCACAAGAACCAAAGCTGCTATAACTGCTACAGTGATAATCTCTGTACTGCTTAATGCCCGACCTAGAGAGGGAACAGTCAGATTATGAAACCATTATTTCCCATCCATGCAATACAGGCATTACAAGATTCCCATTGAGTATAAGGAAGTGTGATGTAATGAGGACCTGTTATTTCTGCGAAGGCCACATCTGATTTGTTCTAGTAACTTAATGAAGCTCTGTGATCGGGTGGGGATAACACGGACCTGTCTTTCCACAGCCTTTTATTATTACATGCAATATTTTGAAACTATACATCCTTTACAAAATGCGTTTTCTACTCTCCACTGACCTCAGAATGCCAAAACACAACCAAGACTTAATTTTAAAAGTTTGCCAACATTCCAATTGGTGTCAGTTATACCCCCACCTTCAATTCTATAGCTACTTGTTAAACACTACATCTTTTATATAGCCATCAGGCTTAGCATATTATGAATATATAATGTATAAAATGTATTCAGGATTTTAACAGTTTGGCTACTTACTCGGCCACTGGACTTCATATGAATATCCAAGGTTGTCTGGAGCCAAGACATACATTTCATTATTGGTCACTGGAGGCCAGAATGGAACCATGTTGTATTGCCTGTTATGACCGATCGGTGCATTTTCCAGTGGATACTGATTAAATTCTAAATATTACAAGCAAAAAGTATAGAGGAACAAGTTAATCCACAAATCCTGAAATCTGAAACAAACTACATAATGAACAATCTGAAAAAGCTAGTGCTAGTTCAAGTTATTAGAACTGTCCCAAACAACTGGCCCACAAGGTTTCATAGCCCAGTTCGCCAACATGCCAGTAGTAGAAGTACTTTCTAAGCTACAAACTCTGGCAGGAATAGGACCTGTCCTATAATTTGCGGCTAGGGCAATTGGCAAATACATCATGGCTATGTGCATCAGATAGAGAGATATATATATTACACACACACACGTGATAGCCTTTAAAACAAGGTCTAGCAGCTGCCCAAAAACATTAGTGTGCACAAGGCCTTAATGTTGCAAAACACTAAAAATAAATAAATTCCTTGTGTCGGGAACTATAAAGCTTTCCACTGAAATTATCAGCAGTATAATCAATAAGCATTTTTTCAGACTGCAGTTATTTAATTATGGGACATTAGTAGGAGTATCGTACCTGTACTATGCCTCCTCAACCATTCATCAAAGACTGCATCAGTAAAGGTGTGAAGCAACACAAAGATTGGATCATTTGGAGACAAGTGAGTTTGCCCTCCAGTACCATTTAGGAATAGATGAGCTAGATTATGGAGACTTCTTACGGTGGGGTTATATTGTCCTGATGGTTCACTGTAACCTACGATAGTAGAAGAAAAAAAAATTCATTGCACAAATTTCTTAATGCTCCTCCATTATTGAACATTTGCACAGCTTTTACCTTCAATAGTATTCCGAAAACTTTCTGTAGAGTCTGAGAAAAATGGAGGTGTATCAAACAAATTGACCTCTAAGCAGAGAAGTACATCTTCTGGTTCTGGAAGCCTCTGTACCATTGGGCGAGCAACATTTCCAGCAGGATTTCTTCTGATGGAACTCCCTGCTGTGCCTGTGAGGAGACAAGTTTAAGATGTCAAAATAGCCTTGACCCACACATTGAATGCTAGTCAAATATAAGCTTACCTTATAGCAAATACTTACTATTACAAATTGTACCCAAGCTTTCATAATCCTCCACAAATTCACAGACAACTTGCCAACGAGAGAACACAGAGTTAGGACTTAACAGATTCTGATCAAAATTACTTCTTGCACCCATCAGGTCATCTCTACAAATGTCACATTCATTTCCACCAATAGCAAAGTTCCAGTAAGGAAGTGCAAAGGAAGGATCATGCAAAAGGTTCTAAAACACAAAGACAGATCATTTATCCAGCGAATAAACTTGGGAGTTGCAAACAAAATGTCAGTTTAATGACAGTCTAGTCTGATCTGTGCAGTGTTCAATCTTGGGCATAAGCCAAAAGCAGACACACGTTAAGGGGCCTCACTGACCTATAACCAGGATAGAGAAATCCATTTGCTAGCCGAGTTGAAAGCATCCATGTTTGTGCAGTATTCCCTACTACACACATGTGGATGCAATCCTCATTCACTTCTATAGGAACGTACAGTAACACTTTTATAGCAGTTTGTCCTTTGCAATAATATTAGCACTATGCATTTTTCCTTTTCTATATAAAAAAAAACAAAAAAACAAAAAACAAAACACCACACTAACAGTCAAACTTGCCTTGCCAAACAAAATAAAACCAAAATACAAGGATTACTTCTTCAGGAATTCCCTTGTCCCCAGTTTTGTTATTCTCATTTTTGTAATATACATTAAAATAGACCTTCTCATTAAGAGTCATATGCCTAGGGTCCATCCGAATACCAGATAAAAACAAATTAATGCGCCCTGTAAGGAATTATGCAAAAGGAGAAAAAAAAATTAGTACCTGTATGTCTCTTTCCAGTTGCAACAAATGGAATCTGTGCCAGGTAAGGAAAGCAGGACCCTCATGAGAGAAATCTATGCCACCAACACTCCCCTGACCTTGGCCAAGAAAAGTCTTGCTGACGCTGTAGTAATGGGTCCAAACAAAGAAATCGTAAACTGAAATATTCTCAAAGTTAGTAGTGTTTCTTTCTCGATCAATAAGCTCATTGAAATGGCGAGTTGCAATGACGTAGTCTGGATGCACAGTGTTTTTTGCAAGATCAAGTGCATTTATGAAGCGTTGTCTCTCTTCAGCGCGCAAATCCAATATATTTCTTCTCACTACAACATAGCATATCAAATTGCAGGATATTACAACTTTTATTTTATTACTCAGCATTAACTGTAACAACAAGGGTTTGGTTATTACACGCTTTTAAACACATTTAACCCATTTCAAGTATAGCAAATTATAGCATAAGCATTCCTACAAGTTATGAGTATGGGCGTGTGTATATAGTAAAATCTCTCCCAAGACATTACAGTTTATATGACTCGATTGCCCAAGATTAAAACTACAGCATTACAATATATACACTTTGTTTTGTTATACATTCATAGTTTCATAGTTTATATGGTTGAAAAAAGACACTTGTCCATCAAGTTCAACCAAGGTAGGGATGGGATTGGATGAGGAAGGGATTTAGGGGAAACAAGTATAGTTGTCAGTGTTTCATGTACAAAAGGTTTCTGTAATTACCTTTATATATAATGTTTTATTAATGAAGGGCTGCAGTGTATATTTGCTAAATAATAAAGTCTGAAGCATAATGCAAAAAAATAAAATAAAAAGTTACATATAGGGAAAATGTATTACTACTTACCTACTACAAGTGGTTGGTCACAATTATCCCCACTCCATCCAGGTCTGCAGCTGCCACAGTTATAACCATAGAACCGACCATTACATATACACGTCCGGTTGAAAAACCGAATGGGCCATTGTTCACGATCATCTGTTCCATCAAGGCTATATTGGGGTCCATGAGGCCTGGTGTCCACAGTGACAGGTCCACACAGCCCACGACCTACAGTAAAGCCACACCGGTCGCTTGCATCTGGAGACAGTTGAGGAAATACACCTGGGCAGCACTCGCCACTCACTAATGCTTCTGGAGTGGCACACTGACGAGGAAATTGGGCAGACGTCAGGTCATGAAAGAGTGCAAACACCAAAGCTACCACGCAGGAGCTCAATGATCTATAGCACAGCATGGTTGTGTTCTAGACAGTCACTGCTGAAAGAACAAAAAACAAAGAGTGAGCAGTCATAACATTTAAAGCCTATAATAAAATACTGTGAAATGCAGCCTCATGAGGAGGAGTCTCGCATCAAAGCTGGGAGGTTCTGTTGTCATACACCGAGTAAAACCCACATAATAGGAAGATTAGCAGAAGGCATGATGACTGTAATATTCAACTTGCTCTGACATAGGTCAAAGATGCTGAAGACCCCCTGCCAAATTAGGAGTCAAATATGCTGTAACCACTAATGTGCTATGGGAATAACATGGCATACACTGATGAAAGATCATGCGACACACACTCGATTAAAGGTAAACAGTAAAAGCTTTAGGTCACTTACCTCGACTTATGGGTGCAGTCATTGTCCTTTCATCATTAAAACTAATATTTTACACTCAGAACTTTCTTGGATGCTTAATAATCCCGCTAATAATTTTGACACCTTTGGTACAAAACACTTATAAATTCTTTCTTCTCCAGCAGCAGATCTATTTACACCAAGTATCTATTTCCTTCATTGTTCTGCTCATATCCTTCTCAGGATGCTTTACATTAGTCATTTTTTGCCATTTGTGTGGTTTGACAGTCACAGAGAAACATGTAAATACTAGAAAAATTGTTTCTACCCAAACAGTAGAAACATCAGGAAATTTCTCAGTTACTGCACAGTTTCTGCAAATCCATAAAAAGCTTAATCTATACAGTGAAGCCAAAGCACAACAGAAGACGCACAACAGACAAAGCATTCATGAGCATACAGCCAGTAACAGTACCTGTAATATTCTGCACCACCTTGTTTCCAGCTAGCAGATTTCCTAAAGCCTTTAGTTTGTTTTATGCTTCATTACTTAATAATCCCTTTGATGCAGTCAAGAGAGTTTCCCTGCCCACTCTAATCCTTTTATACTAGTGTAGCTCACCCAGCACATGACCACTTACATGCTGATTGCCTTGTGACCACAAGGTCCTATCATGGGTCAGAGGCAAACTGACCAGGCATTCCTAAAACTTAAAGATGCTTTGATTCACATCTTTGCCCTTAAACTTTTCTTCATGCAATCATTTCCCACCCTTGAAAGACATCTTAAGAAGAGAGTAATTGTCATGTTAGAGCTGTATCACACGGTCATTATAGGGTGAAGCTTTTTTATAAAGCTTGCTGCATCAAAACACTGATACTCACTCAGCTGCTGAGACAGGCTCTGAGCTTTCCACACTCTGATATTTATTGCAATCAGGATTTCATTACCAAATAAACGCCCCCTGTGTTTAATGAAAAAGTACCAACAAACATTAAGCAAAAAAATATTAATCATACAAACAATAAAAATTATATTTATCTATATTTCTGTTAGCATTGTTCACACAATCTAGATGAAATGCAGTGATTGTTTGGTCACAAAGCCACTAGAAAAAAATATTTTCGGCTCTATTTTTACCACGGTTATGAAATGCAGTTATTTTTCTTTTATAGTTGAACGATATTTAACATTCATTTAACCCACTTTAACCCCTTAAGGACGCAGGGTTTTTGCGCACATTTATCGCTCTCCGGCTGCAGTCACGCGTACCGCTAAGCGTTCGTTCATAACGCAACGCTAGCGCACAGGAGGAGGTCCTCTACCCGTACGCACATGCGTTTCCAGAGAAACAATCGCATGTGCTTTCGGGCAGAGGACCTCCCCCTGTGCGCTAGCGTTGCGTTATGACAGACGCTTAGCGGTACGTGTGACCGCAGCCTCCACCTTCAAAGATCCATAACTTTTTCATTTTTCCGTGTACAGAGCTGTGTGAGGGCTTATTTTATGCATAACAAATTTTACTTCTCCGTCACATTATTTATTATTCCATGCCATGTATTGGGAAGCTGAAAAAAAATTCCAAATGTGGAAAAATTGGAAAAAAAATCACTTTCATGTCACGTTCTTGTGGGCTCAGTTTTATGGCTTTCACTGTGAGCTCCAAATAACACGTGTACTTTATTCTTGGGTTCGGTACGATCGCTGTGATACCAAATTTATACAGGTTTTATTGTTTTTTAATACATTTTCAAAAATTAAACGAATGTGTACAAAAAAGAAAGAAAAAAGCCGATGTTTTCATTGCTATAATTTTGAGGACGCAAAGTCGCATTTTGGACATTTGGGCGTCATTTTCCGTTATGGGGGTGATTGCTGGCAATAACCGTTTTTATATTTTGATAGATCGGGCATTTTGGGATGTGGCAATAACTATTGTGTCTGTGAGGGCGCGTTCACACGTTGCGTTTTGTCTTGCGTCTTCATTGCGTTTGAAACGCATTACAACAGTTGAGATGAGGTGATTTGCCTAATTACATTACTGTTAACGTTTCCATTTACAAAGCGCATTGTAAACGCAATGTTAATGCATGCGTTAATGACATGTTAACACACACATTTTGTTAACACATGTGTTAACATTGTGTAAACAAATCTAAGCAGTAATGTAATTAGGCAAATCACCTCTCCTCAGCTGTTGCAATGCATTTCAAACACAATGAAAACGCAGGACAAAATGCAACGTGTGAACGCACCATGACTTTTACTGTTTATTTCGTTTTATGTCAGTTCTAGGGAAAGGGGGGTGATTTGAACTAGAGATGAGCGAGCACTAAAATGCTCGGGTACTCGTTATTCGAGACGAACTTTTCCCGATGCTCGAGTGCTCGTTTCGAGTAACGAGCCCCATTGAAGTCAATGGGAGACTCGAGCATTTTTCAAGGGGACCAAGGCTCTGCACAGGGAAGCTTGGCCAAACACCTGGGAACCTCAGAAAAGGATGGAAACACCACGGAAATGGACAGGAAACAGCAGGGGCAGCATTCATGGATGCCTCTGAGGCTGCTTAATCGCACCATTATGCCAAAATTATGGGCAACAGCATGGCCATGACAGAGTGACCGAATGAGGCTAGATAGCATCTAAAACATCCAATAATTGACCCTGACACTATAGGGGATGGCATGCAGAGGCAGCGGCAGCGGCAGCAGCGGCAGGCTAGAGAGTGTCATGGCAACATACCCTAAATGGACTCAGGCTTCAAACCAATGGGTGGCAGAGAGGAACCAAAGGAGGTGAGCAAGAAGCGCTCAAATAATATCGGTACATGATAAAAGTTTGCCAGTATATTTTGTGGATTACACAGCAGGGTGGCGACAAAGTTAACATGGAAGCCATGAAAACAACCCAAAATTCTGCCTGACACAGCTCGTTTGATAAGGGGACCATGTATGGAGGCAGTGAACTAGTAGTAGATTAAAGGTGCTGCAGTTAAAACTATGTTAGTTGGACCTTGGCATGGAGCTGGCGCTCCGCTGCCAGGCAAGCTTTCGCCAATCCAAGCCCCTGTCTCTAGGCTACTCCCCAAACAGCACTTCTAAGAACCTTTTGTATAAGATCAAGTGTAGTAGCGTTCTTATAAGTTTGGGATATGGCGGGTGAGGGGAATGTAAACAGATGCGCAAGAAGCGCTGAAATAATATCGGTAAATGATAAAAGTTTGCCAGTATATTTTGTGGATTACACAGCAGGGTGGCGACAAAGTTAACAAGTTTGATGTGGAATGCCCTGTAATAGCTCTTGGGCGGTGTGCCTTTTATCGCCTAGGCTCAGCAGTTTGAGCACCGCCTGCTGTCGCTTAGCGACGGCACTGCTGCTGTGCCTAGAGCTACCGACTGATGGCGCCATGCCCACGGATGGTAATTCGGAGGAGGAGGAGGAGGTGGAGGAGGGGTGGGAGGAGGAAGAGGTATAGTAGGCCTTTTTTAGACCTGGACCGAGGTAGGCCCCGCAATCCTCTGCGTCGGCAGTATATGACCAGCCCCAGGGTCAGACTCGGTCCCAGCCTGCACCAAGTTAAGTGTAGTAGCGTTCTTATAAGTTTGGGATATGGCGGGTGAAGGGAATGTAAACAGATGCGCAAGAAGCGCATGATGCGCATGGAGCTGGCGCTCCGCTGCCTGGCGAGCTTTCGCCAATCCAAGCCCCTGTCTCTAGGCTACTCCCCAAACAGCACTTCTAAGAACCTTTTGTATAAGATCAAGTGTAGTAGCGTTCTTATAAGTTTGGGATATGGCGGTGAGGGGAATGTAAACAGATGCGCAAGAAGCGCATGATGCGCATGGAGCTGGCGCTCCGCTGCCAGGCGAGCTTTCGCCAATCCAAGCCCCTGTCTCTAGGCTACTCCCCAAACAGCACTTCTAAGAACCTTTTGTATAAGATCAAGTGTAGTAGCGTTCTTATAAGTTTAGGATATGGCGGGTGAGGGGAATGTAAACAGATGCGCAAGAAGCGCTGAAATAATATCCGTAAATGGTAAAAGTTTGCCAGTGTATTTTGTGGATAACACAGCAGGGTGGCGACAAGGTTAACAACTTTGATGTGGAATCCATGAAAACAACCCAAATTTCGGCCTGACACACCTCGTTTGATAAAGGGACGATGTATGGAGGCAGCTATATAAACGACTTTTGGAGGTAGCAATGGAGACAACGTGTGGAGGCTGCTATGGAGACAATTCAATTTGGATAGTGCCTGTATGTGGCAGTCCAAAAAAGTTTTCAAACCAGAGGAGCAGGTAGGTGGCCCTCCAGAAAAATGGAATAGATTGAGTGCCTGTATGTGGCAGTCCAAAAAAGTTTTCAAACCAGAGGAGCAGGTAGGTGGCCCTCCAGAAAAATGGAATAGATTGAGTGCCTGTATGTGGCAGTCCAAAAAATTGTTTAAAACAGAGGACCGGGTCGGTGGCCCTCCAGAAAAATTAAATGCATAAAGTACTATAGGTAGAGCCAGTGGGCCCTGTCAAAAAATAGCCAGTTTCCTCTGCTTTACTGTACAAAGAGCAGGAGAAGGAGGAAAATGAGGAGGAGGAGGAGGAGTGGATAAATTATTCAGGTTGAGCTTCCTTCACCTGCTGGAGATTGGAAATTAGGAGAAATCCATGCTTTATTCATCTTGATAAGCGTCAGCCTGTCAGCGCTGTCAGTCGACAGGCGTGTACGCTTATCGGTGATGATGCCACCAGCTGCACTGAAAACCCGCTCGGACAAGACGCTAGCGGCAGGGCAGGCAAGAACCTCCAAGGCGTACAGCGCCAGTTCGTGCCACATGTCCAGCTTTGAAACCCAGTAGTTGTAGGGAGCTGTGTGATCATTTAGGACGATGGTATGGTCAGCTACGTACTCCCTCACCATCTTTCTGTAAAGATCAGCCCTACTCTGCCGAGACTGGGGACAGGTGACAGTGTCTTGCTGGGGTGACATAAAGCTGGCAAAAGCCTTGTAAAGCGTACCCTTGCCAGTGCTGGACAAGCTGCCTGCTCGCCTACTCTCCCTCGCTACTTGTCCCGCAGCACTACGCACTCTGCCGCTAGCGCTGTCAGAAGGGAAATACTGTTTCAGCTTGTGCACCAGGGCCTGCTGGTATTCATGCATTCTCACACTCCTTTCCTCTCCAGGGATGAGAGTGGAAAGATTTTGCTTGTACCGTGGGTCCAGGAGAGTGAACACCCAGTAATCGGTGCTGGAATAAATTCTTTGAACGCGAGGGTCACGGGATAGGCAGCCTAGCATGAAATCTGCCATATGCGCCAGAGTACCAACGCGTAAGAATTCGCTCCCCTCACTGGCCTGACTGTCCATTTCCTCCTCCTCCAACTCCTCCAATTCCTCTTCTTCTGCCCATACACGCTCAACAGTGAAGGACTCAACAATGGTCCCCTCTTGTGTCTCGCCAACATTCTCCTCCTCTTCCTCCTCCACCTCCACCTCCTCCGATATGCGCTGAGAAACAGACCTAAGGGTGCTTTGGCTATCAACAAGGGAATCTTCTTCCCCCGTCTCTTGTGAGGAGCGCAAAGCTTCCGACTTCATGCTGACCAGAGAGTTTTTCAACAGGCCAAGCAGCGGGATGGTGAGGCTGATGATGGCGGCATCGCCACTGACCATCTGTGTTGACTCCTCAAAGTTACTCAGCACCTGACAGATATCAGACATCCACGTCCACTCCTCATTGTAGACTTGAGGAAGCTGACTGACCTGACTACCAGTTCTGGTGGAAGTTGACATCTGGCAGTCTACAATCGCTCGGCGCTGCTGGTAAACTCTGGATAACATGGTCAGTGTTGAATTCCACCTCATGGGCACGTCGCACAACAGTCGGTGAGCGGGCAGTTGGAGGCGGCGCTGCGCTGCCCTGAGAGTGGCAGCATCTGTGCTGGACTTCCTGAAATGCGCACAGATGCGGCGCACCTTCGTGAGCAAATCAGACAGATTGGGGTATGTCTTGAGGAAACGCTGAACTATCAGATTTAACACATGGGCCAGGCATGGCACATGTGTCAGTCTGCCGAGTTGCAGAGCCGCCACCAGGTTACGGCCGTTGTCACACACAACCATGCCTGGCTTCAGGTTCAGCGGTGCCAGCCACAGATCAGTCTGCGCCGTGATGCCCTGTAATAGTTCTTGGGCGGTGTGCCTTTTATCGCCTAGGCTCAGCAGTTTGAGCACCGCATGCTGTCGCTTAGCGACGGCACTGCTGCTGTGCCTAGAGCTACCGACTGATGGCGCCATGCCCACGGATGGTCGTTCGGAGGAGGAGGTGGAGGAGGGGTGGGAGGAGGAGGAGGCATAGTAGGCCTCAAACACCTGGACCGAGGTAGGCCCCGCAATCCTCGGCGTCGGCAGTATATGACCAGCCGCAGGGTCACACTCGGTCCCAGCCTCCACCAAGTTAACCCAATGTGCCCAATGTGCTCATCAGCAACCGGACAAGTGGTTTGTGACTGTGGGAATGGTCCAGAAAACAGTTCCTCAGAGTATGCCGGTTCAAATGGCAAATTTTGCTGGGAGGGGGCAGACTGGGGGGGAGGAGGCTGAGGTGCAGGAGCTGGAGGAGTGCCGATTTCGGTGACATGGGTGGACTGCGTGGAAGACTGACTGGTGGACAAATTGCTCGAAGCATTGTCGGCAATCCACGACATCACCTGTTCGCACTGTTCTGGCCTCAACAGTGCTCTACCACGATTCCCAGTAACTTCAGACATGAACCTAGGGAGTGTAGCTCTGCGGCGTTCCCCTGCTCCCTCATAAGCAGGTGGTGTCTCACCCCGCCCAGGACCACGGCCTCTGACCCCTGCAGTAGTTGGACGCCCACGTCCCCGCCCTCGTCCTCTACCCCTAGTCCTCGGGTTAAACATTTTGAAAATGAGAGTTATAACTTGAATTTTTTTTTTTAACTTTTTTTTTTTTTTTTTTTTTTTTGTGTTTTTTAGTTTTTAAAACCAAACGATGCTATCCTATTGCTATGGCTATTTTATAGCCAAGTATGAAAGCACACTGCTATGCCAGATGAGATGACGCTGAGTTATGAAAAAAATAAACGTAAAATAAAAAAAGAAATGGCAGACTGTGCCTAATTGAAATACAACCCCGGGCCCTAATAAATTTTCCCACTTCGGTCTTTGCGATGGATATGTGCGTCACTAAAACACAGTGGTCGCAAGTCTGACTCCAAATTGCTCACAATTTACTAGTAGATGCACTGCAACAACTACAGCCACCAGCAGATCAACCAGAAATCAAATATATATAACGCTACTGTAGGCGTAATTAAGCCGTTTGTATTCTCCTATGGCTATTTTCTAGCCAAGTATTACAGCACACTACTATGCCAGATGAGATGACGCTGAGTTATGAAAAAAATAAACGTAAAATAAAAAAGGAAATGGCAGACTGTGCCTAATTGAAATACAACCCCGGGCCCTAATAAATTTTCCCACTTCGGTCTTTGCGATGGATATGTGCGTCACTAAAACACAGTGGTCGCAAGTCTGACTCCAAATTGCTCACAATTTACTAGTAGATGCACTGCAACAACTACAGCCACCAGCAGATCAACCAGAAATCAAATATATATAACGCTACTGTAGGCGTAATTAAGCCGTTTGTATTCTCCTATGGCTATTTTCTAGCCAAGTATTACAGCACACTACTATGCCAGATGAGATGACGCTGAGTTATGAAAAAAATAAACGTAAAATAAAAAAGGAAATGGCAGACTGTGCCTAATTGAAATACAACCCCGGGCCCTAATAAATTTTCCCACTTCGGTCTTTGCGATGGATATGTGCGTCACTAAAACACAGTGGTCGCAAGTCTGACTCCAAATTGCTCACAATTTACTAGTAGATGCACTGCAACAACTACAGCCACCAGCAGATCAACCAGAAATCAAATATATATAACGCTACTGTAGGCGTAATTAAGCCGTTTGTATTCTCCTATGGCTATTTTCTAGCCAAGTATTACAGCACACTACTATGCCAGATGAGATGACGCTGAGTTATGAAAAAAATAAACGTAAAATAAAAAAGGAAATGGCAGACTGTGCCTAATTGAAATACAACCCCGGGCCCTAATAAATTTTCCCACTTCGGTCTTTGCGATGGATATGTGCGTCACTAAAACACAGTGGTCGCAAGTCTGACTCCAAATTGCTCACAATTTACTAGTAGATGCACTGCAACAACTACAGCCACCAGCAGATCAACCAGAAATCAAATATATATAACGCTACTGTAGGCGTAATTAAGCCGTTTGTATTCTCCTATGGCTATTTTCTAGCCAAGTATTACAGCACACTACTATGCCAGATGAGATGACGCTGAGTTATGAAAAAAATAAACGTAAAATAAAAAAGGAAATGGCAGACTGTGCCTAATTGAAATACAACCCCGGGCCCTAATAAATTTTCCCACTTCGGTCTTTGCGATGGATATGTGCGTCACTAAAACACAGTGGTCGCAAGTCTGACTCCAAATTGCTCACAATTTACTAGTAGATGCACTGCAACAACTACAGCCACCAGCAGATCAACCAGAAATCAAATATATATAACGCTACTGTAGGCGTAATTAAGCCGTTTGTATTCTCCTATGGCTATTTTCTAGCCAAGTATTACAGCACACTACTATGCCAGATGAGATGACGCTGAGTTATGAAAAAAATAAACGTAAAATAAAAAAGGAAATGGCAGACTGTGCCTAATTGAAATACAACCCCGGGCCCTAATAAATTTTCCCACTTCGGTCTTTGCGATGGATATGTGCGTCACTAAAACACAGTGGTCGCAAGTCTGACTCCAAATTGCTCACAATTTACTAGTAGATGCACTGCAACAACTACAGCCACCAGCAGATCAACCAGAAATCAAATATATATAACGCTACTGTAGGCGTAAGTAAGCCGTTTGGATTCTCCTATGGCTATTTTCTAGCCAAGTATTACAGCACACTACTATGCCAGATGAGATGACGCTGAGTTATGAAAAAAATAAACGTAAAATAAAAAAGGAAATGGCAGACTGTGCCTAATTGAAATACAACCCCGGGCCCTAATAAATTTTCCCACTTCGGTCTTTGCGATGGATATGTGCGTCACTAAAACACAGTGGTCGCAAGTCTGACTCCAAATTGCTCACAATTTACTAGTAGATGCACTGCAACAACTACAGCCACCAGCAGATCAACCAGAAATCAAATATATATAACGCTACTGTAGGCGTAATTAAGCCGTTTGTATTCTCCTATGGCTATTTTCTAGCCAAGTATTACAGCACACTACTATGCCAGATGAGATGACGCTGAGTTATGAAAAAAATAAACGTAAAATAAAAAAGGAAATGGCAGACTGTGCCTAATTGAAATACAACCCCGGGCCCTAATAAATTTTCCCACTTCGGTCTTTGCGATGGATATGTGCGTCACTAAAACACAGTGGTCGCAAGTCTGACTCCAAATTGCTCACAATTTACTAGTAGATGCACTGCAACAACTACAGCCACCAGCAGATCAACCAGAAATCAAATATATATAACGCTACTGTAGGCGTAATTAAGCCGTTTGTATTCTCCTATGGCTATTTTCTAGCCAAGTATTACAGCACACTACTATGCCAGATGAGATGACGCTGAGTTATGAAAAAAATAAACGTAAAATAAAAAAGGAAATGGCAGACTGTGCCTAATTGAAATACAACCCCGGGCCCTAATAAATTTTCCCACTTCGGTCTTTGCGATGGATATGTGCGTCACTAAAACACAGTGGTCGCAAGTCTGACTCCAAATTGCTCACAATTTACTAGTAGATGCACTGCAACAACTACAGCCACCAGCAGATCAACCAGAAATCAAATATATATAACGCTACTGTAGGCGTAATTAAGCCGTTTGTATTCTCCTATGGCTATTTTCTAGCCAAGTATTACAGCACACTACTATGCCAGATGAGATGACGCTGAGTTATGAAAAAAATAAACGTAAAATAAAAAAGGAAATGGCAGACTGTGCCTAATTGAAATACAACCCCGGGCCCTAATAAATTTTCCCACTTCGGTCTTTGCGATGGATATGTGCGTCACTAAAACACAGTGGTCGCAAGTCTGACTCCAAATTGCTCACAATTTACTAGTAGATGCACTGCAACAACTACAGCCACCAGCAGATCAACCAGAAATCAAATATATATAACGCTACTGTAGGCGTAATTAAGCCGTTTGTATTCTCCTATGGCTATTTTCTAGCCAAGTATTACAGCACACTACTATGCCAGATGAGATGACGCTGAGTTATGAAAAAAATAAACGTAAAATAAAAAAGGAAATGGCAGACTGTGCCTAATTGAAATACAACCCCGGGCCCTAATAAATTTTCCCACTTCGGTCTTTGCGATGGATATGTGCGTCACTAAAACACAGTGGTCGCAAGTCTGACTCCAAATTGCTCACAATTTACTAGTAGATGCACTGCAACAACTACAGCCACCAGCAGATCAACCAGAAATCAAATATATATAACGCTACTGTAGGCGTAATTAAGCCGTTTGTATTCTCCTATGGCTATTTTCTAGCCAAGTATTACAGCACACTACTATGCCAGATGAGATGACGCTGAGTTATGAAAAAAATAAACGTAAAATAAAAAAGGAAATGGCAGACTGTGCCTAATTGAAATACAACCCCGGGCCCTAATAAATTTTCCCACTTCGGTCTTTGCGATGGATATGTGCGTCACTAAAACACAGTGGTCGCAAGTCTGACTCCAAATTGCTCACAATTTACTAGTAGATGCACTGCAACAACTACAGCCACCAGCAGATCAACCAGAAATCAAATATATATAACGCTACTGTAGGCGTAAGTAAGCCGTTTGGATTCTCCTATGGCTATTTTCTAGCCAAGTATTACAGCACACTACTATGCCAGATGAGATGACGCTGAGTTATGAAAAAAATAAACGTAAAATAAAAAAGGAAATGGCAGACTGTGCCTAATTGAAATACAACCCCGGGCCCTAATAAATTTTCCCACTTCGGTCTTTGCGATGGATATGTGCGTCACTAAAACACAGTGGTCGCAAGTCTGACTCCAAATTGCTCACAATTTACTAGTAGATGCACTGCAACAACTACAGCCACCAGCAGATCAACCAGAAATCAAATATATATAACGCTACTGTAGGCGTAATTAAGCCGTTTGTATTCTCCTATGGCTATTTTCTAGCCAAGTATTACAGCACACTACTATGCCAGATGAGATGACGCTGAGTTATGAAAAAAATAAACGTAAAATAAAAAAGGAAATGGCAGACTGTGCCTAATTGAAATACAACCCCGGGCCCTAATAAATTTTCCCACTTCGGTCTTTGCGATGGATATGTGCGTCACTAAAACACAGTGGTCGCAAGTCTGACTCCAAATTGCTCACAATTTACTAGTAGATGCACTGCAACAACTACAGCCACCAGCAGATCAACCAGAAAACAAATATATATAACGCTACTGTAGGCGTAATTAAGCCGTTTGTATTCTCCTATGGCTATTTTCTAGCCAAGTATTACAGCACACTACTATGCCAGATGAGATGACACTGAGTTATTAAAACAATAAACGTAAAATAAAAAGAAACTGGCAGACTGTGCCTAATTCTACTCAAACCCCTAATAAATTTTCCCACTTTGGTGTTTGAGGTGGATATGTGTGTCACTAAGAGCTAAACACAACGGTAGCAAGTCCCCCTGCTAATTCCTCACAATATGGTACTAGCTGCAAATAAAAAAAAAAAAAAATTATAACGTTATTGTAGCCCTAAGAAGGGCTGTTGGGTTCTTTTAGAATCACTCCTGCCTAACAGTAAGCTAATAGAACACCCTAACGCTTTCCCTGACCAGCAGCAGCTCTCTCCCTAGCGGCATCCAGACAGAGAATGATCCGAGCAGCGCGGGCAGCGGCTAGTCTATCCCAGGGTCACCTGATCTGGCCAGCCAACCACTGCTATCTACGTGTAAGGGTACCACGTCATGCTGGGTGGAGTGCAGAGTCTCCTGGCTTGTGATTGGCTCTGTTTCTGGCCGCCAAAAAGCAAAACGGCGGGAGCTGCCATTTTCTCGAGCGGGTGAAATACTCGTCCGAGCAACGAGCAGTTACGAGTACACTAATGCTCGATCGAGCATCAAGCTCGGACGAGTATGTTCGCTCATCTCTAATTTGAACTATTAGGTTTTTAACATTTTTAAATTATTTTTAAAACTTTTTTGAAACTTTTTTTTTTTTACAGTTTTTTAGACCCTCTACGGTACATTAACCCTAGATGGTCTGATCATTCCTACCACATACTGCAATACTACTGTATTGCAGTATATGGCATTTCTGCACCATGCACGAAACTGCAGAAACCATGCACGTCAGACCCGTGGCTTTCATGGCAACTGATTGCCGTTCCCCGATGACATTCGGGGGAGCGACAATTGGATCAAAGATGGCAGCGCCCACACGCCGCTGCCGTCTTTTAAATACTGCCAGCAGCTTTGCCGGCGGCATCAGAGGAGTTGATAGCCACAATCGTTGCAAGCGTGGTTATTAGCGGTGGGGATTTGTTGCAATATGAAACAGCCCCCATCTGTGTATGAAGAAGACTCAGCCCGTGAGCCCTCTTCATACACCCCGTGCACCTTTGCGCCATAGAGCTACGGCACAGAGCGTTAAGGGGTCAATGAATGATCAATTATTAGGCTGTATTTTTTAATCTTTCTTACAAAGCAATGAGTGCTTATTATCTCCAAGACAAATTTTACTTTCTAGTGGTACCATTTAATATTATGTGCCAGGAACTGAGAAGCTGGAAAAAAATTGGCAAAAAACAAAGTTGGACCATATTCTGAAGGGCTTTCAATGTCCAGTTGCCTTTATTCTTTGGATTACTACATTTGCAGAGATTCCAAATTTATGTAGCTTAGTTATGTGTTAATGCCTGTAAAAAATTCAAAAACCTAGCATCATCATATTCTGACACACATAACTTTTTTTTTATCCTTCAAAGTGCTTCAAAGTGCTGTGTATGGTATCATTATTTTCAGGGTTGGGATGATGTTTTCATTTATACAATTTTGACAACTGTACACTCTTTTTATCACTTTTTATTAAAGTTTTTATTGGAGGCAAAATGGCGATTTGGACATTTAGGTGTTTTTATATTTTGATACATCTGACATTTTGGGACACTGTTATAACTCTCTTGTTTACTATTTTACTTTTTTATATGTGCTCTAGGCCGCTTCCACACTTGCGTTTTTCACGTGCGTGTTCTGTGCATGCTTTTGACACGCAGAACTTGCATTTCGCTCTGACCCATTGTAATCAATGGGCTTTTTCAGACTTGAATTTTTTTTTACGCACACATGCACGTTTTTTTGATGCGTGTTTAAATCTCGACATGCTCTACTTTTGCAAGTCACGCCCGTGAAAAGCGCACCATACAAGTCTATGGAGATGCATCAAAAACGCATTGCACTCTGAGACACATGCAAGTGCAATGCAAGTGCAATGCGTTTTTCACGATAGAGCTCAGTCCTGAGTCCTTTCATTTCAATTTAAATTATTTGCATTTTTCGTAAACCTTTGTTTTATTTTTTTTTCTACTATTATTTCAGGCCTCCCCAGGGTATTGCAACTTCACTGGGTCTGATTACTTATACAATATACTGATATTCAACTTTATTGAAGTATATTGTGAATGTACTGCCCCTGTAATACAGTCTGTCTCACAGTCTCCGACAGATTGTAATGCATACTGCTGAATGACAGCTATGGGAACCTGGCTAGAGATGGGCGAATTGATTCGAACGAAGTGGAATTTGTTACGAATTTCACGAAAAATTTAATTTGTCACGAATCTCAAGTTTACGCTGATTCGTGGGAACAAAGTTTTTTTCCCGCTCTTTTTTAGCAGTTCTTATTTGTTACTGAAGGCACGAGGAAGAAATCTGTTTCATATCCACACAGCTGCTGTAGTGATTTCTACCCCTCTCCCAGGGCGTGCGTTTAGGGGGATCTGTATACCCCAAATAGCAGTTCTTTTTTTTACTGAAGCGACTAGGAAGAAATCTGTTTCATATCCACACAGCTACTGTAGTGATTTCTGGTCCAATCCCAGGGTGTGCATTTGGGGCATCTGTATAACGCAAATTCCCATACTGTTCCCATACTTTTTGTGTTATTAAAGTTGAGAGCAAGAAATACGTGTCAAATCCACGTAGTTTATAGAGTGATTTTCGCTACTCTCCCCGGGTGTGCATTTTGGAGCATCTGTATAACTCAAATTCCCATACTTTTTGTGTTGCTAAGGTTGAGAACAAAAAATATGTGTCAAATCCACGTAGTTTATAGTGATTTTCGCTCCAATTACAGAGTGTCTGTTGCAAATTCCGATACTTTTGTGTTGCTAAATTGAAATATGTGTCAAATCCATGTAGTTTATAGAGCAGGGGTGACTCTCTGAGGCCAGAACTGCCGTTGTTATCTAGCAGAAGTTAGTTGGCATGGCCCAGGAGCAGGTCAGCGGCCCTCACCTGTCCTCAACCAGCCTCTGTCCTGTTCATATCCCTCAGCCAGAGAGCTACTAGGTGGTCTGGGGTAAGTGCCACTATACAGCGAGGATGAAGTGTTTGAAGACAGTCAGCAGCCGCTTGGCAGTGAAGAGGTGGGGCAGATATCCGCTGCTTCGTTCAGTAGGAAGGCTGTGCATACTGACACCGTTGAGGAGAATAGCAGTGACAGATGAAGAGAGTGTCAGCTTGCACGTCAGGCAGCGGAGCAGGCAGCAAGTTGCTACTGTGGCTCTGAGTCAGTAGCGTGGGAGCAGTGCGAGGACGGGAGCCAAACAGCCGCGGGGTATAAACCCTGCTTTGGGGGGTCAGTGGTAAGCAGTGGTACAGGGGGACAGCGAGGCAGCGGTGTTAGTAGTTACTCAGTGCCGAGTGTTGGCAGTAAAATCACCACCTCCGCGGTGTGGCAGTTTTTTGTTAAGACACCAGAGGAGCCGAGTGTGTGTATTTGTAGAATCTGCGGGCAGAAAGTGAAGCGTGGCCAGGGAGCTAATGTTGGCACCACGGCCCTACGTCGACGCATGCAGCATCACCATTTAATGGCCTGGGAGAAATGTGGAACAGATGTGGAGGTCCATCCTGCCGCTGCAGCAACAGCAGCACCTAGTGGCACACATGCTATTTCAGCCAGTCAAGTCTCCAGAACCTCTGCCGGAGGGAGCTGTTTGTCTTTGATATCATCTCCCGGTCCAGATGCTCCTGCTCCTCGCTACGCATGGCGCCAGCAGTCGTTGAGCGAAGCGATTACAAAGAGTCAACTGTATGCGTCCAGCTATCCTAAGGTGCAGAAGCGTTCTCTTGTCCTAGTTGTTGGTACTGCAGTCCCTCCCTTTCCAAGTCATGGGGGGATATTTATCAGGACCTCTGCGCACAGCCAGTGGCGCAGAGGCCCTGAAATAATCGCAAATGCTAGCTTTTTGTTAGCTTTTGTGATTTTTTGCCCCGATCCGCCATCTTCACGCCAGTGGGGCGTGAAGGGGCGTGAAGGGGGGGCCCAGCAGGCCGTGAGGAGGGCGCGGCAGGAGAGGAGTGGGCCGGCGCAGGGCGTCACTGTCCCCGCGCCTGCTCACTTGCTGCTGATGGCGACTTTTCATATGTGAAAAGTCGCCGGCTGCATTTTTTTCTACGCCAGGCCCTGCCTGGCATAGGATAGACGCAGCGCTGCGATCAGCCCCGATACATCAAGAGGCAGAAGCCTCTTGATGTATCGGGCTGCGAATTTGCAGAAGCGGGGCTATCATTTTTTTTCCATAAAGGCAGTGCCGGCCCTTCACAAATATGTAGAACAGAAGGTGGGCCAGTCCTTGAGCTTATCTGTTTCTTCCAAGGTGCATAGCAGCGTGGACATGTGGAACTGATAGGCCAGTGCATGTCCTTTCCGGCCCACTGGGTGAATGTGCATCCCGCCCAACCACACCAACAACTTGAAAAATAAATGCCACTTTCTCCTCCACGTTGTCAAACTGCTGCTCCTGCACCAATGTCCGCCTCCTCCTTCTTCTCCACCACCACCTCAGCCTCCACAAGTCTAAGCGCTGCTCCAGCATACCACATGTGCAGGGCACAGCGGTGTCACACTGTTCTACACCTGGTTTGCCTGGGCAAACAAAGTCACACAGGGGAGGAACTTCTCTGCGTCATGCAACAAGAAATCAATCTGTGGCTTTCTCTGCGACAACTGAAAATTGGAACCATGGTGACAGACAATGGGAGAAACATGGTGTCCGTGCTGCACCGAGGAGGGATGGCCCATAAACCCTGCATGGCGCATGTGTTCAATCTGGTAGTCATTAGGTTCCTCAAGTCTTCCACCCATCTGCAAGACATTCTAAAAATGGCCAGGAAACTGTGTATGCACTTCAGCCATTTTTACAAAGCCAAGCACACCCTCCTCGAGTTCCAGCGACAGAACTGCCTCCCCTAACATAGTCTGATATGCGATGTTTCCATCTGTTGGAATTCCAGCCTCCATATGTTAGACCGCCTGTATGAACAGAGAAAAGTCATTAGTGATTTTTTGATGATTCAAGCGGAACAGAGTACTCCCCAGTGTAACACATTATTTGTCAGTCGCCAGGACTGTGGGATGAATAATGTCATTCCACTGCTTCATGTCCTGGAACTCATGCTGCAAAATCTGTCTGATCAGGGCACTGGAGAAGTGGAGACTACATCTCATGGCCACATGAGTCCGGTTGGGGATGAACTGGAGCAGGAGGACATTGGAGCACAAGCAGAGTCTGGTATCCGGCATAGGGATGAGATTTGGCTCTCCACCCTCTTGGACCCTCGCTTTCCAGCTGCCGATAGGGAAGAACAACTGGAATACTATATAGAAATACTGAAAACACAGTTGGCTGCTGCCTTTGTGCGCCATTGTCCATCCTCAGTCAGGTCTGACTGAGGGATTCCTGGCAGTGATCGCTCACGTACTACTGCCACGACTGCTGTAGGGAGATGGGGGGGTAGGAGAAGTAGCAGCTCCATCAGCAGCAGCTTAAGTCTGGAGTCCTTAATGAGCAACTTCCTTCACCCGCCTAGTGAGGAGGGTAGCCACCACCAGCAGCAGCAGGGCATGGAGCAGACCCTTCACCAGCAGAGTGGTGGCCTCTTTGGACAGCACTTTACCACCCCAGGTAGAGGATCCCCTGGACTACTGTGCAGCCAAACTTGATGTGTGGCTGCAACTTGCAGAGTTTGCAGTAGAGAAGCTGTCCTGCCTGGCCAGTAGTGTGGCATTAAAGCGGGTGTTCAGTGCGGTGGGAGCATCGTTAACCCAGGGAGAACCCGCTTGTCCACCCATAATGTGGAAAGACTGACCTTTGTCATGATATATCAGGCTTGGATCATCCCAGATTTCAACTCACCAAGCCTCACCATGCATCAGACGCATCAGACCATGCAAGCCTCACCATGACACCTCCCCCAAACGTTGAGAAATAAGTCTGGATTCTAACTACCTGCCTCAGCCACTATTCTGATACTGTTATCAACCTGATGCCACACATCTGCTGCCAGTTGCTAAATCTGCTTCCTATCATCTTTACCAGGGACTGGAATTGTCCGCCACCTACACAATCTGTCATTGGGCCACTCTTTGGCTTTCCATGTTGCTGCCACCTCCACACTCTATCATTGTGCTACTCTGTGGCTTTCCATGTTGCTGCTAACTCCACACTCTATCATTGTGCTACTCTGTGGCTTTCCATGTTGCTGCCACCTGTGGGCTGTTGCTGCCGCCACCTCCAAACTCTATAATTGTGCCAGTCTGAGGCCTACCAGGTTGCTGCCACCTCCACACTCTATCATTGTGCCACTCTGTGGCTTATCAGGTTGCTGCCAACTCCACACTCTATGATTGTGCTACTCTGTGGCTTTCCATGTTGCTGCCACCTGTGGGCTGCTGCTGCTGCCACCTCCACACTCTATAATCGTGCCACTCTGTGAGCTCCTGCTGCTGCCGCCACCTCCACACTCTATCATTGTGCTACTCTGTGGCTTACCAGGTTGCCGCCAACTCCACACTCTATAATTGTGCCACTCTGTGGCCTCCTGCTGCTGCCACCTCCACAATCTATCATTGTGCCACTCTGTGGCTTACCAGGTTGCCGCCACCTCCACACTGTATCATTGTGCCACTCTGTGGCTTACCAGGTTGCCGCCACCTCCACACTCTATCATTGTGCCACTCTGTGGCCTACCAGGTTGCTGCCACCTACACACTGTCATTGTGCCACTCTGTGGCCTCCGGCAGCTGCTGTCGCCGCCACCTCCTTACTCTATCATTGTGCCACTTTGTGGCTTTCCATGTTGCTGCCACCTGTGGGCTCCTGCTGCTGCTTCTGCTGCCGCCACCTCCACACTCTGTAATTGTGCCGGATTATTGACCGATTGAAAGCGGACACTGACGGATGAAATGAAGGGAAAAATGATCAGTGACGTCAAAGCAGAATTACTGCTGAGACCCTCTGCACTCTTTTGGGGGGTTTCTACATGTATCCACGTTTCACAGAACAGGTTTTTTCGTAATCTATGTAATCATCTGATTTCAGTGTAAAAAACTGTGCACTCTTTGATGTTATAGTGGGACATTACCTTGTCAGGCTGCGTTCCCTCTTCGCTTATTTGGTGAAGTTGGCCTCGTAAGTGCCCATGGAATTGAAGAGTGAAGTGATTCTAAGAGCGCTGGCTTTCATGTGCGTGTCATACTAAAACACAGCATTGTTTGAAGACCAAACCATGCACCCTATGCATATCATATACTGGCACATGAGCACTGGCATATGATAAATATCCTCTATGGACTTTATTAATATGGCGCACCTGGCCCTGCTGTGGAAGGGTACACCAACTTTGTTGCACCTTTAACATAGACTTTGCAACACAATTCTGTAATAAATGTGGTGAATGTGGTGACTCAGAATGCCCCTTCGCTGCGACACAATGCAGCGAAGACATTTCATACATTTAACAATTGTGTTGCACACCCCATGTTAAAGGTGCACCAAAAAATGTCCATTCCTGCTTTTGGCTTTCAATCTACATCTGAAAACCTGATGCACTAACATGTTTTTATAAGTCAGATCTAAATTGGTGGCTTAGACAAGCTTCTAAATGCGTTTTCATTTTTGGACATAGAGGTGGTTATTTATCGAGGCTTGTATGCCAGTTTTGCCTGGTTTACAAGCGCTGAAATAATTGCAATTTCTAGCACATTGCCAGAAATTGCGATTCCCCCCATGGCCAGTGGAAAACTAGATCGGCCCATGCAGTGCTCTCACTGTGACCATACCATGTATGTGCCAGACCCTGCCTGGGTGCAGCCGACAGGAGCAGCCACCTGCTGGATACAAATGGTGATGATTACATTGCTGGTTGTGCCAGCGTATGTTAAAGGGGTTGTCCACTTTCAGCAAATAATTGATATTTTTTGCTTAAGGAAAAGTTATACAATGTTCAAATATACTTTCTGTAAAAATTCCTCACAGTTTTCTAGATTTCTGCTTGCTGTCCATTTATAGAAAGTTTCTATGTTTACTTCCAGTGGATAGAAATCTGGCCAAGGTCTACAGATGAATACTGCATGCAGGTGCATGAGCCGCTGGGGATAGGAATCCCTGCATCATAGTGACTATAGTTAACATACAGGGGCACATTTACTAAGAACAATGCAGTCTGTAATATGCGCAGTTTGGGGCAGATTTACTTACCCGGCCCATTCGCGATCCAGCGGCGCGTTCTCTGCGCTGGATTCGGGGCCGGCCGGGATTTATGATGGTAGTTCCTCCGCCGTCCACCAGGTGGCGCTGCTGCGCTGAAGTCCGCTGGAATGCCTCGAAATACAATGGCCTATCCTGGATGAAGGGGAGTGAAATTTTCGCGACACAATTTTTTTTTTAAATGCGGCGTGTTTTCCGAATCCGTCGGGTTTTCGTTGGCCACGCCCCCCGATTTCCATCGCGTGCATGCGCCAAAATCCCGGGGCAATTCAGGTACAATCGGCGCAAATCGGAAATATTCGGGTAACACGTCGGGAAAACGCGAATCGGGCCCTTAGTAAATTACACCCTTTGTCTCTGCAGTGTGCAGAGGGCGCCAGATTCAGGATTTCTGGTGTAAGTTCTTCATGAATTTGGCACCCTGTGCACTGCCCCGACAGAATGCACCACTTTTTTGGGGTGAAGCTAATAGGGCACATAGGGCGTGCTAGAGATTTCTGTCAGATTTTGCATGATAAATGCTTAGGTGCTACGCCTCTAGCACCTTATATATGAAGTGTGGGCGCCATAACTTTGGTGGTTTTTGGACACTCACGACTTGTTCTGTTTTTGGCCGCAAAATTGTGGCGCTGCTTGTGAATCCAGCACGTTCTGGCGCTTCTATTTTTCTGACAGGCCTCTATAAAATGTTAACGCTAATCATTTGTAGTATATTGCTAATGTCTATTATTCTAGAAGATCAGTAGATCCAGCATCCCCCTGGTTATGCAAATATATGAATTGTTACTAAATATAAAATGTTACAAGTAGGAGAATCTCCTTCAATTCATTGTTAAGTAACTTCTCAGGGTTTCCTGACAGCTGACATTGAAAATAACATCCTCTGATGAACACATGGTTTTAATACACCATTGTTTGACATCCATATTAGTAAAGCAGCATGATATTATGCGTCTTAGGAATTTTGCTAAGGGGCTAGTAAAAATCACATGAAGACTCCATCTATGAAGAAGTGTTACTGTGTTCTCAGAAAAGAAGCCAAGAGATTTTAGTGGAGAGACGTGATACAGATGCATCATGAATGATGCAAATATCACAATGAATACTTGGGTTTAGGCAAGTTCACAAGTGAAAATGTCGTAAATTAGGCTAACATATTAAAAACGGACATGATTTATATTCATGTATTTCACAAAAGATAAAGGCAAGCTCCTCATGTGATAGGGCATACTAGATATATATAATTCAAGTTGATACATCCACTACTTACTCAATCTTTATTGTTGCTCACTTACACCCCAAATTCTGGGGGTTTCAGTAGTGCTTATTTTATGGGCTGGTATTAAATCTGACTTGTGTCCTGAACTTATTTATTGCTCAAGATAGTGACATGTCATAATTGATTTATGATTATTCACTATAATAAAAATAACACACGTCTTACACAAATCTTTTGAATTTTATTTATATTAGCAAACAAAAAGATTAAAATATTATCAAAGCTCCCACCCAATGTTGTAACCTTTTTAGTAAGTTGGTTGTCCATGCAATATCAATCATAGCTAACAACAAGAAAGAGTACATTCATTTATGTAAAAGAAAAAATATCACAATTACAAGAGCTGATGCTGGGGAGACCAGAAAGGTAAGGTAGTAATCACATACAGGCAAATATTATGCACATTACTAGGCTCTGTAAATCCCATAACTTAGAAGAGTGTTTCCACCCAAAGTATTAAAATGAATCAATATATTATCCAAGCAAAAGCTAAAGCCTAGTAAATGTATGGAAATGCTCTTGAAAAGTGAGTTGTTTTTTTTACCTAGCATGAATATTTCATGGGGTCCACACAACAGAGCCATGTTTTGTTTGTGGCCCTGGTATCATTGGTGGGTGCAATTAATTGAATATAGGCAGGAATGGAACCAGCTTTGAGGTTCATGGAAACCACACAAAAATCTAATATATAAAGCTGAGTGTATGTATGTATGTTCGCTAAAGGAATCTGTAATAGACTTGGTTTTTACCCTGCACTTTCCAAAATTCACTTATTACCCACCATATACAGGAGCCTTTGGGGCTTATTTACTAAGGGTCGTGGATCGTCGGACTGTTCGCGGTTTTCGGGATTTGCATACCTAAGACAGGTATTTAACAGGGGTCTGTGCTGGGATTGTGTCGCACGCGATTGAATTGTGGTGCCGCTGCGCTGGCTTTCATGCCACAGAAATCGGGGGGCAGGCCGTCGTACGATCCAACTGATTTGGATTGAGCGTGGGATTTAAGATTCAAATTGTGTCGCAAGACAATGCACTTACATACACAAGGAAGAAGAAGGTGGACTCCGG
Organism: Engystomops pustulosus; assembly: GCF_040894005.1. Classification (NCBI taxonomy): domain Eukaryota; kingdom Metazoa; phylum Chordata; class Amphibia; order Anura; family Leptodactylidae; genus Engystomops; species Engystomops pustulosus. The sequence continues at coordinate 124,795,204 of NC_092411.1, read as the reverse complement.
CAGACTTGAGCGGGGAAGTGACAAATGCAGGACATTGGGCGCATGATCTTAGTGAATTGCACCAGAGTGCATTATCGTCAGACACTCTGTACTTCGTGAACTCCTCTGGACGGTTCAGTAAATGTGCCCCATCGTCTGCTGTTGCTGTCGCATTGGAAGCTGAGCCGTGATTGGTTGCTGTTCTGCCACAGGCCATTAATATGAGCTCTGAGCTGTGATTGGTTACTATAGGTAATGAGTAGAAGACAGCTCATGTGTGAGGCAAGATGGATAAGGATAAAGAGATAGGGGGAGATTTATTAGAAATTTCTGAGCTAAAACAGTTTAAGTTGCCTATGGAAACCAATCAGAGATCAGCTGTAATTTTATAAAAAGCTGCGCAAAAATGAAACTTGAGATCTGATTAGTTGCCATGGGCAACAACAGCAGTTCTGCTCTCAAACACATCTCCCCATAGACAAAGTGACAGTCGAAGACAGAAAGAGTCACTGGAATGAGAGTGTCAGAGACAGTCACTGGAATAAGAGTGTCAGAGACAGACACTGGAATGAGAGTGTCAGAGACAGTCACTGAATAAGAGTGTTAGAGACAGACACTGAATAAGAGTGTCAGAGACAGTCAGTCACTGAAAGAGACTTCCAGATACAGACAGTCACTGAAAGAGACAAACAGTCACTGAAAGAAACTGCCAGAAACAGATGGTCACTGAAAGAGATTGCCAGAGACAGATAGTCACTCAAAGAGACTGCCAGAGACAAACAGTCACTCAAAGAGACTGCCGGATATAGACAGTCACTCAAAGAGACTGCCAGATATAGACAATCACTCAAAGAGACTGCCAGATATAGACAGTCACTCAAAGAGACTGCCAGATATAGACAGTCACTCAAAGAAATGGCCAGAGACAAAGAAGGCCAGAGCCAGAGGCAGTCAAAAGAGTTTATATAAAAGAGACGGTCAGTGACAGTCTGAAACAGTCTATAGATACATATAAAATATTTTTTGTTAACCCATTCTATTTTGTTATAGCCAAGAGCAGTTATTTACTATCTCGGGCAACGCCGGGAGCTACAGCTAGTGTATACATAAAATATACAAAAAATGGCACCTGTCAACTATCTAGATGGTGCATGTGTACACATTATCACCCTCATTCACACATACCCTATTGGGACTAATTTCTCATACACTTTGCCCTCTATTTGTTAAAAAAAACACATTATACAATGCAACTAAAATTAAAAGTCCATTTTTGGTATAGAAGCTACAGTCACTGAAATATCATTGCGTGGGAATTGGAGATTGAATTAAATTTGTATATTGCATATTCTAGTTACACATTTTACTGGGCTCAAAATTCTGTCAATTCATCTGCATTAACACTACTGTAAATTTGCATTCAGTAGAGTACTGAAGATATACTTCCCACGACTCAATCTACTTTTAACAAATTAGAAAAAAAAACGTTTTATTGTGTGGTTTTAATTAGTAAAAAAATATATGCAATACATTCCCATTAAAAGAGTTCCACAGGAACCCTGCATTGCAGATTCATGCATATTTGAAATATTTTGGGGTTTTATTGTATATTACATACATAGTTTCATACTATGCTTTTGCACAACACATTCTCATATTTGAACAAGCCATATTTTCAAAAAAACATAAAAAAATTTCTGTCATTATTCCTTCTTCCCACTGAGGGGTTTTAGACCATTAGAAAACCCTTATAATTACATTGACTCCCATAGGATAACACTATATCTGTATTTGTTACATATTTTTTTTTACTCTACAGTTAAATATACCTACTAAAATGACTCTCAGGAGCAATTTTTTTTACCATAGTTGGAGCTTGCTTTGCCTGATATTTACCTTCTATAATTTTAGTTAGTAATTGGTGAGTACAGATAAACATTAAATAATAAAAAGATCCAAAAGAGTGCAACATTATGTCTGTGTTCAGGTCTTTGTTGCCTTTTAAACATTGGTTGATTTTTTGTCTAAATTTTTTCCATGCATGTCAACTCTTTCCTGTTGTTGTGCTTCTTGTTGGTCACTGAATTTGATACTAGCTAGTCCATTTTGCCCAGGCCCCCTAAAAAGAAAATAATAAAAAAAATTAGGTAAAAATATATACTTTATAAAAAATGCCACATGGTAAAAACTATGACAGATATCTTAATGGTTATATCCTATATGATAGGGGATAGGGCCTAATTGTAAGGTACGTGATCACTGGAACTAGCAACTGGGGGATTAATGAACCAAAAGTTTTCTTTAGCGTCCCATACAAAATGACAAACTGGTATTTATGCACTCCATGTATTTCTTTTGGACTTCCAGGATGGCTTTATGACTGCCTTGCCCAAATTCTTATATGGTTCAAGCATGTGCACCTGCACTTCAATCCGATCATTTTCAGTCCCTTGTGGCATTTCATAGGATTCTAGCACTTTATGATAGGAAAATATGCAAGCTGTTCGATCCAATTTCTTTAGTAGACTGGGGTCATATAACCTCTTGTATAATGAAGGCAGCATAAAAAGTAGCATTAGCAATGGAGCCTGAAAGTAACAAAAAGAGCTAATCTGTGAAATATCATGTGGAATAAAATCCCCTTGAAGTGCCCCATACATAATCATGTGTGTGCATGTATGCTCTCTGGAATGTTGTCCACCATTCACCTGATAACTAAGAGTTACAGCTGCGATCAGACAATGGGAAAATTCTTTTAAGGCATTTTGATTCGATTCTAGCAATGTTTGGTAGGTGAGTGTGCCCATTTTTGAGAGGGGACCTATGGCTTCTTGTGTAATAAATCCAGCAAAAAAGGAGAACAAGCAAGTGAATCTAAAAATAACAGAAAGAGCTAATCCATGAAATATCCTATGGCAGTGGTGGCGAACCTATGGCACGGGTGCCAGAGGTGGCACTCCGAGCCATTTCTGTGGGCACTCGGGCCATCACCCCAGGACAGAATATGGATCAAATCCATCAAATCTTGCAGTCCCAGGCAACTTAAGAAATGCTACTCCCAGCGCTATTTTATAGTGACACTGGATTGGCTGTTTAGAACTGTGGGAAAACTGAGAACTGTTGAAAGAACTGCAATGTCTTTGGAGGTCATCCTGCTCGACCAATTATTCTTTCTCTACAGAGAGGAAAGGCCAATACAAAAGAAAGATGTGGAAGAACAGGTAGAAATAAGTTACTACTTAAAATTCTATCTTGGCACTTCACGGTAAATACGTGGATTTTGGCTGTAGTTTGGGCACTCGGGCTCTCGAAAAGGTTTGCCATCACTGTCCTATGGCATGCATTTTGAGTATCGCTTTAAACCCATTGCCCACAAGTAAGTTTGTTTGTATATGTAGGATTTATTGGACCAAATCTAGAATCAGTGACCTGAACTAACATGCTGAGCTGTTGTCAGAACACACTTACTTGCAGGCAACGGGCCTAAGAGAATGCTCCATCAAAACAAATATATGTATATATAAACACATCCAAGTAGGCGAATGTAAAGGGTGTGAATAAGTCATTCCCGGATGTGGAGAGGTGCAGTGCATGGCTTTCTATGCCATAATTTCCGCTAGAATTGACTGTCCGCTAGATATATCAGGAGATTACCATACACCAGTGTGTGATTAATTGCCCCCATTTTTATATATATGTGTATTAACAGATACAGGCATTCAATATTTTGTTTGTATACAGTAGAATAAAAGTTTATTGTTTGGATGTATATTGTATAGTATATAAGAATTTCTCACCCGTTAATGGTTCCTTCTTCCCCTGTTACTGTATTGTCATTTGATTCCACATTTATTGTTACACCAGCTTCACTGTCTTGGTCACAGTTTTTTACTATATTCATCCTCCTAAAATAGAAAAATGAACAATAAATCACAATTTTTTTGAGTTATGTCTTTGTTGTGTTATGGTTTTCTTAAGCAATTTAGATTTAAAATGTTCTAAAAAATTATTGTTCTGTCTAATGTGTTTCTATATTGCTACATTTACATTTTTATATATTGGAATGATTCTGGTTTATGAGTGTGATGGCAGTATTTGAATCAACCATTCTGATGGGCTTTTTCCATTTTCAATTTCTGTGTTTTGCTCACCACCATCAAAAATCCAAAACTTTTTTATTTTTCCATATGTGGGCTGCTTGAGGCAGGTCTGGAGCTTTTTGGGAGACTGAGGATCACTTTAGAACTTGGTGTATTGAGTATTGAGTAATTGCAGCTGGAGCTACTGTCTGGTAAAGCAACAGTTAACATTGTGATTGTCCATTGATGTTCCTGTAACACAAGCTGGAAGCTGATTGGAGAGGTGCTATCACCTGACCAGGGAGTATATAATCCCCTGTTGGGGAGAAGCACATGTCAGTCAGTCAGTCTTTTGCTAGAGTCTGCAGACAGAACCAGACCTCAGGGTCTGTGTGCCATAGTCAGCGTCCTCATCCCAGGAAACTCAAGTGCCTCAGGCCTACTCTCTAGTACTGAGGGAAAGTCCGGAGACTTAAGCCCAGAACTGAGCTGAACCACAATTCCCCTGTTCCATTTGTACCAGCCAAGCCTGAACCTTTTATCAGACTGCATGTAACCTTCCTGTGGACCGGCGCTCCATGACTCTTCCGGCTTAAGAATCTGCTTTTAATCATTTGGCTAATGCCTGCTGTTCAATAAAGAACTGTAAATTGATTTGCACAACGTTGCCTCCATCTAATCCCTGGATACAGCTGCTTACCACCACGGGCTTCTCCATCCATCACCCAGGGATTCCTCCTACAGACACTTCAGGTGTTGCCCCAGTGCATCAGCCTCTCCCGCCATATTTCTTGCACACACCACCTGCTGGAGACCTGCCAGGCTGCAGTTCAACCTTCCGGTCCCCATACCTAACACCACTACCACAGCATGTCCAAGGCCGCTCTAGCCAGCCACTCCGGTATTCTGGGCCCCGTCTGCCTCCAGGCCACCAATAAAAGGCTAGGCCCTAGGGGGGGAAGTGTTGCATATATTCACTCCAAATGACAACTCCCCTATATTCTTTGGGTTGGTAGAATCACAGAGTTACACATTTATAGAGGTTTTATTAGGTTTTCATAGATTTTAAAAAATTAAATCTTTTGTACGAAAACTAAAAAATTTTTTTTTGCAATCTTCTTATGCCAATATCTATTACATACTTAAGTGGCTCAAGCTGTATATGGTGCCATTTTTTGATGGATGAGCTGACATTTTCAATGCTACTATTTTGGGGACTGTGTGACCTTTTAATCACATTTGGTTAAAATTTTTGGGGCAGATTTACTTACCCGGCCCATTCGTGATCCAGCAGCGCGTTCTGTGCTGTGGATTCGGGTCTTCTGGCGATTCACTAAGGTAGTTCCTCCGCCGTCCACCAGATGTCGCTGCTGTGCTGAAGTTCCCCGAGGTTTGCCGGAATGCACGAGCCTATATCTGGGGAAGGTAAGCGCGAGTCCCGCAACACTTTTTTTAAAAAAATGCGGCGGTTTTTCCGAATCCGTCGGGTTTTTGTTCGGCCAGGCCCCCCGATTTCCGTTGCGTGCATGCCGGCGCCGATACGCCACAATCCGATCACATGCGCCAAAATCCCGGGGCAATACAGGGAAAATCGGTGCAAATCGGAAATATTCGGGTAACGCGAATCGGGCTCTTAGTAAATGACCCCCTTTATGTTTTGCAAAACTGTTATTTTAGTAGATCAGACATTTGGGGGGTATGGAGATACCTATTTTTATTTTTTAATATTTTAATATTTTAAAACTTTTAAACATTTATTTTTTTACTGTCTTTCTAGGCCCCCTAAGATACTTGAATCGTAGGGAGTCTGATCATTTAGAGAATATACTGCAATGATACAGCTACTAGACAGCTCCTTTTCAGATCCTCCTATGACATGCTCTGGCTGTCAAAGCAACCAAACGGTGCCCTCCGATGATATCATGGGGGGCACTGACCAGATCCAAGATGCAGGATCTTATGCAGTGCAGTCGTCTAGTTAAAACATGGTGGCAGGACTGAAGGGGTTAACATCCACGATCGGTGCCAGAACTATTCGCGGGTAATAATTCCATATACGTCTCATGTTGTTAAGGGTCAAGGGTATCATGGCCCCTTGGCTGTATATAAAAGTGTGAGGCCCCTTCCATTTTAGAATTTTACATTGTTCTAAAAGAACCCTAAAGGCCACACTCACAAGCTGTGTTTGTGTTGCATTTTGAATCTCAATTCAAAGGCAGTGAGGAACACGAAATGCAATTCAAACACAGTGGCTGAGATACACTTTGCATTAGTTGTTTTCTTTGCACCAGATTATTTAATAGCATTACATGCTCTTAGTTTACCCGGTCAGTTTTCAGAATGTGCACCTATTTTCTCTTGATGCACTTTGCTTTATGCTGTTGCAACAGAATTGTGGTGCTTCTCAATAAATGTGGCGCAAATTAGGAACACACACCAATACGCCCCTCTAGGTGCACAATTTTGTGCACAGGTACATATAAATACATGTGCAAGTTCAAACAGCACTTTTTTTTGCTGCAAACATAGACAAAAAACTGGCACAGGCAAAATAACGTGGCCTCAGGCTAAATGCATAGAAAACTTGTTTTTGCCTGTGTGCTTTCCATTGATTCAACAGACAGCACATGGCCATAGTTCACTGACTCTCGGCCAAACAACTCACAGTAATTGGCTCGGGCAGTCTTTTTTACTATCATTGGTGCCAATGACACATCCCAATAAAGCACTTGTTCAGTTTGATAACCATGACAGCAATGTGAACAGAGCCATACAACTACAGTAACTACAGTACACCAAGCTCAAACAGTATATGAACAATATATCCATATACACATTACTACATACACATATATACACTCACTCACTCGCACATATAATATACTTGCATTCTACCAATAAAAACACATATTTGCATATATTAACACATACACACACAACAGGCAGTTCCAATTTACACATAATGTTAGAGGCAGAGAATGTCATGCAGTGCCTACTAGATGGTAGCCACACCCCGATACCAGGACACCGAGGGGAAGAGTAAGGACTAGGAGTACAGCTGATTAGAAGCTACTACCGAAATTAAATAAAGGAGGGGGAACACAATTCACAACCGTAGAAATAAGTCCTGACATCATGACACTGTCCAGTGAGCACTTCCCCTCCTCCTATATCCGACAGCGAGAGGGAGTGCCTGTAATGTGGAGAAGGGGAATTAGCCAGAGTTACAGTGAGACTTGTGAAAGCCTCTGCAGCTAGCCATAGTGTACGTAGACTCCATGTCCAGATTACTCGTTCAGTTTGGACAGACACAGAGCATAGCAACCCAGTTAGCTGACCCCAAAAAGGTCTAATGACCATTGATTTTGTAGAGCAGTGGTGGAGATGAGGCTTAAAACTTGCCTTGTCTGTCCGTTTTCGACTGGTAGATCTGGCTTGTTGTCTTCAATTGGGAGTGACCTTTGAAAATGCACTTTTATGATTAATTGACAAAATGAAAAGCAAAAGACAGGACATGATGTTAATAAAAAATAAACCTTAGTCACTAGTCCAACTGTTTTCATTCAATAAAGGAACAGAAATGGTGACATTCATGACATGTAGGGTGCTGTTTTTTACAGGCCGAGACACCTATGAAAGCTGAGCTAATTTTCTTTTGTTAGATTATTATTTAGTTAAAAAAATCAAAATGTTAAGCTAAAACCCACATTTAATCCCACAAATTGTGTGGTTACAACTATATAATCTTGTATTTGTTTTATTTGCAAAGGCTTTTATATTTTGTATTGAGCAAATGAAAAAATTCGTAAGAATATCTTTTTTTTTCTTTTTGAATACAATACAAGTAAATTACAAGCTTTTAGCTTTTTCCAGTTCATTGAATCCATATTTCTAGGGTTGAGTTGGAGCACCATGTAGGAATAATCCCCATGCTACCCAAGGTAAATGAATCCTTTCATTTTCATAATTGCCTTTATAAGTTGCAGCAGATGTGAGCGCATCTGTCAAATAGTCCCTTGTGGGATTGTCCATGGAGACAACTGCTCATTAAATGGTAAATGTAATCAATCTTCTTTAATAAGGTTATATTACATGGCATAGGATAGAAAATGTAAATACATTATAAAAGACATGTTTGATATTATCAAACACTGATGCTTCTACCTTGTTGTGATTTAATTCTTAATTTTTTTTTACCAAATGTATACTGCATAAATATATATATTTCACAGTTTTTAAACCTTTTTTTTGTACTTTCTAAGAATAGGTGTTAGGATCAGTGGATCCTCTGGACCACCGCGGGAGATGTAACTAGCCAACACCCGGAACCGGAGCCTAGCGGCACCTGGTTTTCGCCAGAGCCCGCCGCAAAGCGGGTTGGACTTGCTGCGGCAGGATACCACTAGGTCGTTCCCAGGTGTGACTAGCCCACGGTGGCAGCCGAGGTCGAGGTACCTTAACGGATGACAAACTCGTAGTCGGGTCCAGGCACAGGGTCAGGGCAGGCGGCAGAGATGCAACGTCAGGTTCAAGTCCGGGGTCAGCAACAGGAGGTCCAGGCAGGAGAGAACGGGAACACAGGCACACAGCAACAGGGAGGAACACAGGTAACACGGCAACACAGGACTCAGGAACGGGAACACACAGGAATACACTGGAACGCAGGAATACGCAGGAACACAGCAATACTCGCTAGGAAGCTTTCTCTAAGGCTAAGAGGCACAAAGATCCGGCAGGGAATGATGGGAAACAAAAGGTTATATACAAAACAGGAAATGACCAATACTAATCACCTGTGCGCTGGCCCTTTAAATCTTGAGACAGTGCCGCGCGAGAGAGCGGGGCCGCGCGCGAGACCCAGTCCGGACGGGAGCGGGAGCCAGGAGAGGTGAGTGCACCTGAGCGGCACTGGGGCAGCGGAGGGAGGCACGGGTGCACCCGCGATCCGCGATATGGATCGCGGGGGTGCCCGCAACGGAGGCACGGGTGCACCCGCGATCCGTGGTATGGATCGCGGGGGTGCCCGTGACAGTACCCCCCCCCTTCGGCCTCCCCCTCTTCTTCTTGGTTCCAAGAAACCTCTGGAGGAGAGTCCGATCAAAAATATTCTCTTCAGGCTCCCAGGATCTCTCCTCAGGCCCGAACCCCTTCCAATCTACAAGGAAGAACCGCTTACCCCTTACGAACTTCATGTCCAGAACCTCCTTGACTTCATATACATCTGGAGAATCAGCCTCAGGAGCCGGAGGAGGGGATTGCTGGGTGAAGCGGTTCAAGACGACTGGCTTCAGGAGGGATACATGAAAGGAGTTCGGGATGCGCATAGATGGAGGAAGGCGGAGCTTGTATGCCACTTGATTAATGCGCTTGATTACCTCAAAGGGGCCAAGGAACCGGGGCCCAAGTTTATAGCTGGGTATCTTAAGCCGGACGTATCTGGAGGATAGCCATACTTTGTCACCAGGAGAGAAGACAGGAGGAGCTCGACGTCTTTTATCAGCCTGGGTCTTGGTACGGTCTGAAGCTCGTAGAAGGGACTGGCGGGTCTGGTCCCAAACAGCCTTGAGATCCTGCACCAGATCCTCCACCGCAGGGACAACAGAGGGAGTAGACAGCGGGAGAGGTGGGCGAGGAATACGTCCATAGACCACGAAGAACGGAGCCGAACCAGTAGATCCCGAGTCCAGAGAATTGTAAGAGAACTCAGCCCAAGGTAGAAGGTCAGTCCAATTGTCTTGACGGGCTGAAACGAAGTGGCGCAAGTAGTAGCCCAAAGTCTGGTTCACCCTCTCTACTTGACCATTCGACTGAGAGTGGTAAGCAGAAGAAAAGTCAAGGATGACCTGCAGTTGGTTACATAAAGAACGCCAGAATTTAGAGACAAACTGGACTCCTCGATCGGACACAATGTGAAGCGGAAGGCCATGCAGACGGAAGATATGTTTGAAGAACAAACTGGCAAGCTGTGGAGAAGACGGAAGACCTGGAAGGGGAACAAAATGGGACATTTTGGAAAACCGGTCCGTCACCACCCAGATGACAGTATTGCCCGAGGAGACAGGCAGATCAGTAACAAAGTCCATTGCCACGTGAGACCACGGGCGACTGGGTATCGGCAACGGGACTAACAGTCCAGCCGGTTTGAGACGAGAGGCTTTATTGCGGGCACAGGAGGAGCAGGATCCCACAAACTCCCGAACATCTTTGACCAGGTCTGGCCACCAGTAATAGCGGGAGATGAGGGCCAAGGAGCGTTGCACCCCAGGGTGCCCAGCCAGACGAGAAGAATGTCCCCAAGACAGAATCCTCTTCCTGAGAGCAGGTCTAACATACGTCTTGCCAGGAGGCAGCTGCCGAAGGTCCACCGGAGCTGCAACAACAAGCTGATCAGGAGAAATTATGTGCCGAGGAACTGGTTCATCTCCAACAACATCTGACGAACGGGACAGAGCATCAGCCTTGACATTCTTGTCTGCCGGACGAAAATGAATCAGCAAGTCAAAGCGGGAGAAGAACAAAGACCACCGGGCTTGCCTGGGATTCAGGCGCTGGGCTGTCTGGAGGTACAGAAGATTCGTGTGGTCAGTGTACACACAAACAGGATGGAGAGCTCCCTCCAGAAGATATCGCCATTCTTCAAGAGCAAGTTTGATGGCTAAAAGTTCTCTGTCTCCAATGGAATAATTTCTCTCAGCTGGGGAAAAAGTCTTGGAAAAGAAACCGCAAGTCAAAGTTCGGCCCTTGGGCCCTTTCTGAGTGAGCACTGCTCCAGCTCCTATGGAGGATGCGTCCACCTCCAGAAGAAAGGGGTTGTCCGTATCTGGCCTAGAGAGTACGGGAGCCGAGGAGAAAGCAGACTTTAACTTGGAGAAGGCCATTTCAGCAGCTGGAGACCAGGCACGTGGATTGGCACCCTTCTTGGTGAGCGCCACAATGGGGGACACCAGAGTGGAGAAATGGGGAATAAACTGACGGTAATAGTTCGCAAACCCCAGGAACCTCTGTATGGCTCGGAGACCCTCTGGACGTGGCCACTGAAGAACTGCAGACAGCTTCGCGGGGTCCATCTGGAGGCCTCTGTTGGAAATTATGTAACCAAGGAAGGGAAGGCAGTGCTGGTGAAACAGGCATTTTTCTAACTTGGCATAGAGGTGATTGGCACGAAGTCGACCTAGAACTTGTCGTACGTGTGCCTGGTGGGACTCAAGGTCTGGAGAGTACACCAAGATGTCATCGAGGTAGACCACGACACAAGTATAAAGAAGGTCCCGAAAAATGTCGTTCACAAACTCCTGAAAAACAGCAGGGGCATTACACAGTCCAAAGGGCATCACTAGGTACTCAAAGTGCCCGTCACGGGTGTTAAACGCCGTCTTCCACTCATCACCTTTGCGGATCCGGATGAGATTGTAAGCACCACGGAGGTCCAGCTTGGAGAACACCTTGGAACCACGTAGGCGATCAAAGAGTTCTGTAATCAACGGCAGGGGGTAACGGTTTTTTACCGTGATCTTATTCAGCCCACGATAGTCTATACAGGGACGTAGGGAGCCGTCCTTCTTGGTAACGAAGAAAAAACCTGCGCCAGCCGGAGAGGAGGACTTGCGTATAAAACCCCTCTGCAGATTCTCCTTGATGTAGTCGGACATGGCTAGAGACTCAGGTACAGAAAGAGGATAGACACGACCTCTGGGAGGAGTGGCGCCAGGAAGAAGATCCACAGGGCAATCATAGGGACGATGTGGTGGTAGAATCTCCGCCTGCTTCTTGGAGAAAACGTCCGAAAAGTCCCGATAACAAGCTGGCAGACCCTCCAGAGACTTGGGAGCCAGAGTCGAAGTCCTCACAGGTAGCGGACGGGGAATCTGCATACAACGTGAAGCACAGTTCGGACCCCAACGGAGGATATGCCCGGAGGACCAGTCCAGTACAGGGGCATGAAGCTGCACCCAGGGGAGACCCAGCAATAGAGCAGATGTGCTCTGGGGCAGCACAAAAAACGAAAGTCTCTCTTGATGTAGGGCACCAACTTGCAGAAGCAGGGGCTCCGTGCGAAACCAGATGGGCACGGAGAGAATCTGACCATTGACCGAGGCAATAGACAATGGCTTCTCGAGACGAACCACCGGGAAGTGATGCCGAGAGACCAAGGCTGCATCCACGAAGTTCGCTGTAGAGCCCGAGTCCAGGAAGGCAGTAACCTGGATCTGGGTACCGGTGCCAACGCTGAGGAGCACGGGAAGAGTCAGACGTGGAGAAGCTGTATTTACACCTAGGGACGCTTCTCCCAAGAAGCCTAGGTGCTGGCGTTTTCCGGACGTTGAGGACGGACAGGACAGGAACCGATGAAATGCTCAGGGCTGGCACAGTACAGACAGAGGTTCTCCTGTCGGCGTCTTGAACGCTCTTGTAGAGTGAGCCGGGTTCGGTCAACCTGCATGGGTTCCTCAGCAGAAGATTCAGGCAGACCCTGGAGCGGCCTTTGGAAGACTGGCGCCAGGCGAGGAATGCGTCTAACACGGCCTAGGGGATACTCGGAGCGTAGTTCCTCAGCTCGCTCCTTAAACCGAACATCAATTCGAGTGGCCAAGGTGATGAGGTCACTCAGAGTAGATGGAAGATCCCGAGCTGCCAGTGCGTCCTTGACCTGCGCAGAGAGTCCTTTCTTAAATGTAGCGATGAGGGCTGCATTGTTCCACGCAAGTTCAGAAGCCAGGGTGCGGAATTGAACTGCGTACTCTCCCACCGATGAGTTGCCCTGACGCAAGTTCAACAATGCAGACTCCACAGAGGAGGCTCGTGCTGGTTCCTCGAAGACTGACCGGAACTCTGACAGAAACGCAGTGAGGTTAGACACAACCGGGTCATCTCTGTCCCAAAGCGGAGTAGCCCAGGCCAGGGCTTTCCCGGAAAGAAGGCTGAGGACAAATGCCACCTTGGACCGCTCTGTGGCAAATTGCGACGGCATCAGTTCTATGTGCAAGGAGCACTGGGTTATGAAGCCCCTGCACATCTTTGGATCTCCATCATACTTGCCGGGCAAAGAGAGGCGTAGCCTGGGTTCAGCAGCAGGAAGATAAGCCGGGGCAGCAGGGGTCGCAGCGGCCGCTTCTGGAGACTGTTGCTGATGTTGGGTAGCAAGTAGTTGTTGGAGCATGGCGGTGACTTGCTCTAGCTGATTCCGCTGTGCTGCAATCTGCCGGGACTGGTGGATCACGATGGTGGCGAGATCAGGCTGACTGGGAGAAGGAGCCTCGGCGGGATCCATGGCCGGATCTTACTGTTAGGATCAGTGGATCCTCTGGACCACCGCGGGAGATGTAACTAGCCAACACCCGGAACCGGAGCCTAGCGGCACCTGGTTTTCACCAGAGCCCGCCGCAAAGCGGGTTGGACTTGCTGCGGCAGGATACCACTAGATCGTTCCCAGGTGTGACTAGCCCACGGTGGCAGCCGAGGTCGAGGTACCTTAACGGATGACAAACTCGTAGTCGGGTCCAGGCACAGGGTCAGGGCAGGCGGCAGAGATGCAACGTCAGGTTCAAGTCCGGGGTCAGCAACAGGAGGTCCAGGCAGGAGAGAACGGGAACACAGGCACACAGCAACAGGGAGGAACACAGGTAACACGGCAACACAGGACTCAGGAACGGGAACACACAGCAATACACTGGAACGCAGGAATACACTGGAACGCAGGAATACAGGAATACGCAGGAACACAGCAATACTCGCTAGGAAGCTTTCTCTAAGGCTAAGAGGCACAAAGATCCGGCAGGGAATGATGGGAAACAAAAGGTTATATACAAAACAGGAAATGACCAATACTAATCACCTGTGCGCTGGCCCTTTAAATCTTGAGACAGTGCCGCGCGCGCGCGAGACCCAGTCCGGACGGGAGCGGGAGCCAGGAGAGGTGAGTGCACCGGAGCGGCACTGGGGCAGTGGAGGGAGGCACGGGTGCACCCGCGATCCGCGATATGGATCGCGGGGGTGCCCGCAACGGAGGCACGGGTGCACCGACGATCCGTGGTATGGATCGCGGGGGTGCCCGTGACAATAGGTCAGGATCATAAAGGAATGTTATGGCAAAGGTTTTTTATAATAATTGTTAGGTAGATATTTTGGCACTCTTAGGAGTTATTTATCATGGGTTGTACGCCAGTGCTTGTACAAAGCCAATTATTGTGACTCCCCCTACCCACTTCTAGGCTAAGTGGGTGGGGAGTGCATGAAGTGGCTGTGTCAGGGTATTAGCTATAATCTGCGCAGTTATATGGCAGTAAGGGCCTGGCATAGAATCAATCTGAACTATATCTTTGAACATCTTGATCGATCAATATGCCAGCTCTTGGTAAGTTCACAATAGGATGGTAAAAGTGGACCACATTGTAAGAAATAAGAAGATCTTAAGAAGTAAGACATTTTTTTCAAACCAGCTAGCTTCGTACAATAAAATTGGGAAATAGCAATCATAAATCTGTAGCATTTAAGAATCCAGCTAGCCTCCTCCTTCATGTAGATAATTCATATATCTGCACACCCCTGCACCGTACTTACCAGTATTACTTGTTTTACAGAATTTCTAGAAAGGGGTGAGCTTGTCAGAAAAGGGGCACATCATAAATATCTGGCAAATATTGTGACATTTTTCATAGAAAACTAATCTAAGTAATAGATTGAGTAAAACTAGAGTAGACTTAGACTATCATCTTGTCCCAACTTAAAGTACAACTGTAAAGTATAATAACTTTTGCCTACTAAGCAAAAAATAAGCAATTCTCTAATTTACTATAATTAGCTGTTTAGCCACTAGCAGAGGTTTTACCTTGCTCCCCAGGCTAATCTCCATTGGTCATGCTTTCTGGTTGTCTTGGGAAACTGTATATTACACCTAGAGATGACAGGAGGCTTGTTGAGAAGGGCTGTAGGTCCTGTAGGGATATCACAAGCATGTGACTCATCACATGCTTCAGGTCGGCCAATTACAAACAAGATTTCCTGCATCATTTGAAAGTACTTAGTTTGATGCAAAGGGCTATCAATGATGTCAAAAGCTTGTGACTCATCGGCCAATTACAGACATGCTATCCTCTACTGGCTTCAATGGGGTGAGCTGATATCACAACTAGGAAGTGCCCACTCACATCAGGAATAGCTGTATCTGAATCTAATGTGACATATACCAGATATGTATCAGGCTAGGAAGAAGCCAGAAGAATGATACAAGTATCATTGAAATTTTTATCAAAGGCTCTTTCCAGCTGTGCTAACAGCTATTATTTGTCAGTAACTTTACAGTTATGCTTTAAGACCTGCTTAATTTGGCAAGGGAGATTCAATTTCCTGCTATTCCATGCCTCCTTGCTAGTAGAGGCAGAAAAAGTATCTAGAAAACACAATGACATTGAATCAAGACATGTTTTTTTCGGCTCTATTTTTATTCAATTGAACCGAAATTTGATGCATAAAAATTTCGGCTCTATTTTTGTTCAATTGAACCTAAATTTGATGCATAAACATCCCATAAGTTTCCAGTTATCCCTTAGAACCAAATATTTGGGGGGAACTAACCGATACCCATACAATATGATTTTGAAGAAGATTACTTATATTTATTCAAATGAAATCACTATGAATGAAATAGAATAAAACTATATGGAGGTACAGAATAAGTCCGAATATTTTTTGGGTCCTGTTAAAAGTTTGTACAAATCTATAAACGTGTGCTGGAGCTCACACTTAAGAAACAAATAATGCTTTCGTAAAGGGGTTGTGCCAAGTATTATTGTCATCCCATCCACAGGATAGGAAGCAGCAATCTGATCATCTGACCATTGATCATTAGAATTAACTCCTGCATCTCATAAGAACAGTGTCCCACTAAATGAATGAAGCAGGAGGTCCATCAGAAATTGTCAAGCACAGTGTTCAGGTATCTCCTTACTCTCGTAGACAGTGAATGAGAATGCTGCAGATCACCAAGTGCTATGCTCAGTGATTTCGGCCAGTCCCATAGTTTTGAATGAAGCAGCAGGATCAGTTACAATTGGACTCATGTTCTTGAAATTGAGGGGGGTCTCATCATTTGCGCCCCCACGATCAGTTTTTTTTAATTCCTTTCCTGTTAATA
This sequence comes from Engystomops pustulosus, assembly GCF_040894005.1. NCBI lineage: Eukaryota > Metazoa > Chordata > Amphibia > Anura > Leptodactylidae > Engystomops > Engystomops pustulosus. The sequence continues at coordinate 124,779,016 of NC_092411.1, read as the reverse complement.
ATCTTTATTACAAACCATTAACATATTGTCAAGAAAAATATAACTTACTGTTAAATAACCATGCAGTAAAATAAAACGTATAATGGAAAATATTTCTTGGTTTTCTATGTAATAAAAAATGTATGTGCAAGAGTGTATGTGCAAAACCTTTGTTGTGCTGTGGAAGTATTATGGAAGTACTTCAAAAATCTAAGGACAATTTGTATAACATGATCTTAAAATAACTTTTAGCATGTTGGAGTGTTGGGAATACAAAGTGTCTTTAGCAGCTTTAACCACCTTCAAGGCACACTAGTAATTTAATTACTGACTATGTCTTGAACCATATTTAATCCAACCAAGTAGCCCTCCTGTCATAGCCTATATGAAAGCCAATCAAATAATGCTGTAATTATAAAAATAATTGGTCTAAATTAGCCCTAAATTATGAGTGTTCATAAGTGTATCAGCCGTTATCTCATGCCATCTGTTCACTTCAGTAGCCCTTCAATAGTACTCCACTATTTATAGTTCACACATCTTAGATTTTCCCAGGGCATTCAGTTTTTTTACTTTTTGCAATCCCTTCAATTAATCATGAAATGTTCACAGTTCAGATAAACTAAAAGTAGCAAGACACGGAAATTATTATTTTTATGTGGTCCCAAAGTAAGAAAAAGAGGAAGCTATGTGTCCATTTATTGTTCTGAATGCATGATGTATCACAAAGTAGTTGTCTAAACAATTCAATATTCATTAAGTAATATTACCATTGCTGTTATTCTTCACTCAAATTTGGATTATTTGCATATTTCCCAGAATACCCCAGTGAAGTATTAATGGCTTTAAAGGAAACCTACCATCATGGATTTACTTACTAAGGTAAGTACTGTGGCCGGTTCCTGTAATGTATTTTATTCTAATCCTTTTATTCTTAAAACTTTTTATGCCCCAGATCCTCAGAAAATGTTTATCTAAGATATAGGTGCAACATCCCTGCCAATGCATGGGCAGAGGAGTAGTTGCGAATAAGCCCCTTGTACCCTCCAGTACATATAGAGGTAATTGTGCAGCGGTAGATACTGCCTGGATAGGCAAGGGTTAATGTTATTTATTGTTATCATCCAATGATGTTCCCCTATTGCAACTGGAGTGTGATTGGAGAGTGAGATCACTTGATCAGGAATAAATAAAATCCTTAGTCAGAGGAGGAGTTAGCTGTCTACAGGCCCAGCTCTCACCCCACATGAGAAGCTCTTGGAATCCAGCTCTCTTACTAGAGAAACCACCTTAGAGCACCAGCTCTTACTACAGGCCTCAGCATATCAAGGACACTCTGAGTGACAGAGACAGCGTGTGCCTCACACATCAAGTGAGCTCACATAGAACAACCTAGATTAAAGCTGCAGCTTCCAGCATTGGACACAGCTACATCCCAGCCTGCACCTGCATCCAGACTGGTGACCCAACTCCTGAGGTTTCCTCTCCAAGATCACTCCAGTAACCTGCCTTTGTACAGAATTGTTTGGCCTGTTGCTGCTGTTGGTTCGAATAAAGAACTGCAAGTTACTTTTATGCACAACATTGCCTCCATCTGGTCCCTGCTACGGCTGTATCACCATCACGGGCTCCCTCATCCACCATCCAGTGACACATACTACAGACTCTGAGGGTTGCCCCAGGGAGAACCAGTACCACAGCCTCTCCTTCACCTAATTTCTTGCACACACCACCCACTGGAGACCTGCCAGGCTGTGGGACAGCCCTCTGGTCCCCATACCAAGCACCATGACACTAGCGTGCCTAGGCCGCAACCGCCAGCCACTCCGGTATTCAGGGCCCCGGCTGCCTCCAGGCCCCAAGAAAAGGCTAGGCGCCGGTGGGGGATGTTGCATATGCAAATTTTCTTAAGAGGCTACTGAGGCGTGGAGGTGCAGTAGCTTCATCTTCTCAGATGAGGTTGGGCTGTGGAGCGGGAGTTACAGATACTCCAGGCCCCTGCTTCCCAGATGAAGCCACACAGCTGCTGCAAGCTGCACACTAAAGACAGGAGGGTAGGAGGGATCGAAAGAGACTAGAAAGAGTAAATTAAATATTTTTTTTATCTTGCACATTTATTGGTTAGTGATTTATTGCACCAAATTTTCTTGGTAATAATTGCATTTTGCCTATACAAAACCCTCTTTTGTCCCTTGGCTTTTCATGCAGTTTGGTTGTGTGGCATCATAATCATTAAATTGTATTTATCCCCTTCCACAGTCTTTTAGATCTGTGATGGTCAACTCTGTAATGTAGACACATTGAAAGAACGTTGGCTACAGTTGAGTCTGTTCATTTTGGAATATATTTATAATGGTTTAGCTTTAAGCCACATCATTTCATTAGGCTTTCAGAAAAAAATCTCGACATGCCAATATACATTTTAGTAAAAAAGAGGTTTTATAATACAAATCACATGCATTAAAAAAATTCAAATAATCACTTCACTATGTAAGTAGCTCTTTTTGAACAATGAGTATGACAGAGGATTACCTAATTTTCTCCTAGCCTTTATATATAATTGAATCGATCAAAAGGATGCCGATTTAAACTTCCATTTTGTCCTTTATTATGGGGGCTGTCAAGTTTCCTGAACCCTGTTAAAGAGAACCCGTCAGGCAAAATAACCCCCCTAAACTAAATATATTTTCATAAACTGCCATTAGAGAGCATTGCCTCTATCCCTTCATTGTCCCTCTACTTGCCTGTGAACTTAAGCAATGAGGTCCTACAGCTGTATGCAAATGACCTGTGAAATTTCCAATGAGCGATTATCATATTCAAGCTGTCCAGCTTATTCATGAGGGGGAGGCACAGCCACACCTCCCACTGCTTGACTGACAGCCTGTGTAATGATGTGAGGTATAATGGTATAATGGCTCCTCCATGTACTTCTTGGTGCTGGCGGCCACACCTCTGCAGCCTTTGTGTTATAGCCATGTTACATCCATGTTATAGCAGAACATATCAGGTACTTGTGTAGCTGATGTCTGTGTCTCTCACATGTGTATTAGGAGGATGCAGCCTGTCAGCAGATGCAGCACACACACTAGCAATGCTTTACTATGCATTACACACAGACATGAGCCATGTGACCAGCCTCATGTACATAATAAAGAATAGAGGATTTTACAATTATTAATGTATGAATTGACTAGATTAAGGCTGTGATGGGATCCTTGTGAGCTGCTCCAAAAGGTAGAAGTGACAGAAATAGTGACAGAGACCTGATGACAGGTGTCCTTTACAATCATGTATTGATATTTGATCCAGGAGGCTCAAGGACATAGGCAGCAATAGTCAACTCAGTGGGATCTTGACTTTTACTCCAGTTGGTCAGCTGAATTTACTAAAGCATGCAGGTTATAGCTGAATTTTAGGCTGGATTCCGCGATGTGCTAGGAGAACAATAATATAAGCTTGTCCAATTTGCTTTGACCTATTTGTGGTTATGCTAGTAGGCACGATGCTCCCAGTATTGATAAATTCTTCCCGATCAGTTCTATGGAAAACAAATGAGTATTTATAAGAGATATTGGGGCATATTTATCAGGGCCTCTATGCCACGTTAGTTATTGCCCCCACACCTGTGCACTCCCTGCTGCTAGCGATTTTTCACATTATTTCTATGCCTCTTGTTGTATCACGCTGCGAAAATATAGCGGCGGGGCTATCATGAGCGTCTAATAAATATCCCCCATTATGTTGTATTGTTTTGCATTCTGTTTTGCATTTGATGTAAATAAGGTAACTGCTGCACAGAAATCCACAACATTATTAGCAAGTATCCATCTGTTAACAACATAAAAGCATAGATAAAAAATAGAACTTCTTTCCTTTAATTTTCTAGGATATCTTTTTCAAGACTAATGATCTGCAACTGAGAAATAGTAATTCCTTGTAATTCTACCAGTTTCATTTAATTATTGTGCACTGGCAGGTTGAGAACAGCCACCCACAATGCCTATTTAATGCTACTGTAAAACTCACTTATAAAACTACAACAATGACTAATAATACTGGTAAAGCTTTGTCTAATTGTTTTTTGCAGACATATCACTTCCTTCCCAAGTTTTTACACAGTTAATTGTTAATTGTCAAGGATTCAAGGTTACAGACACCTAGACCACACTATATGATAGAAAAAGAAAGTTCACCAAGATAATACAAAAATATTATAGGTAGTACAGTATATCACAGTTAATTGTTAATTGTCAAGGATTCAAGGTTACAGACACCTAGACCACACTATATGATAGAAAAAGAAAGTTCACCAAGATAATACAAAAATATTATAGGTA